>NC_056731.1:216602947-216615447 GCF_019279795.1 Protopterus annectens
ATTATTGCCGTTCTTCAGAACATTAAACTGAAATAGCACATCTATTTTCTCTCTGTGGCCAGAGCTGCCCCCCCCCCCCCATGACAGGCCACTTACTCCCATCCTCTCCCACCTGCTCCTACAGACATCTTGAGCTGCTACTTGATCTCTGGTAGCCTGCAATCTAGACAGGGCTTTATTCCTCTATTCCACGGAGTGGATGGGCCTTAGGTGTTAAACTATGAGGTCTTCCATATTTATCGTGACAAAAATGGAAGCAACCAGCCACGTGCTGCATGACCTACCTAAATATATAGGGACAGGCATTTCCAGACCCAAACCACTTATTTTTATTAGTTTTTCTAATTACACATAATCACTAGCTCCTGAAGTCAGGACTCATTCTTAAAGAAAATCTGATCTCTGCCCCTCCATCCTCAAATCTCAAAATCTGAATTTGAAAAAGAGCAAAAGAACACATGATAACAATATACAGTACCCAGTTCACATATGGCCATTAAATACTTCTTTCCCCATGTCTTTGAATCCTACCTCCTCACAACCAGGCTAGTACCCTGTACATGAATTACAAACACATTAAACAATACCTTCATGATAAGGGGGCAGAACAGTCAACATGATGTAAGAATTGTTAAGGTACCACAACAAAAGCACAACCTTCTTCAGAATAAACACACTGTACCACTATCAGGTTTCCTCATCTCATGTTCAACTGACATTTGGTTCTTCTACTTCCAAACTTGAACTGCCAGTATGAAAGGGTTTCGAGACTTCTGTCAAGTCCATGAGCCTCACTGCACCACCAAACTGCAGCTGTAAAAGCAAAAATGTGTTCATACCTGTTCATATAGAGATAACAAGTTTTCTTTTCTGTCCTTCCAAAAATTCAGCTCTGTTTCGGGACCAGGGTTCAGGCCCTGTAGAAGAGGTTCTGCAGATTCCTTTTTCAAAACATCTCGTATCTGATGTGTCCAGTCAATAACCACGGATTCAACAGCATGAAGTACTGTCCTGTTGAACTGGTCCCGTCTGAAAGATACCAATATAATCACCATTTTTTATTTATTTATTTATTTAACATTTATTAACCGGGAAAGTCCGACTTGGAACAAAGCCAATCAATAACCTAGAAAACATAGCACCTAGCTTTACATTAAGCTAAGTGATTACATTTCCAAAAATATCAAATAAAAATCAGACATTTTAATCTGAAGTCAGTCTACTAATAGAAATATTACAAAACTGTACTAAAGTATGTCACATCTTTAGAGGTTACAGCTGGAGAAATCATTTTTAATGTTAACTGCTGGCTTACAGTAAATTAAGTCCATGCCTGATCAAGGCACGCCAGTGAAAATATTCAGTTCAACATCTATTTTTACTGCTATAGAAACTTGCACACTTAAACATACTCATTGCATGTTTTCAGTATCTATGTACTCATGAATTACATGGAAAAAAAGTTACCATGCAGTGGAATGTTTAATAAAAGAGCTTCGACTATATGCATTTTTTTTCAGTATTATAGTTTTGCCAACAGGCTGCTAAAGAATGAGATGCATTAGTTGCAAAATACAGTCAGTATCAAACAGAACTCAAACTTTGGTGAGAACAAAGAAAACTATCATTGTCCTTAACATTTATGAACAAGCATACGCTTACTTATCTGTGCTACCACCCTCCTGATGGAAGTCAATTTTTTCAGTAATTGTAGGTATAGGGAGAAGAGTTCTTCCCAAAATTTGTCCTTTGGTAATATAGACTTCACTTTTTATATTCTCCACATGACGAGCCAAATCTTGAGATATGAAACAGGTCCATGTTTTGTGGTTCTTCTTATTCGAAAGAACTGGCACCAGCACCTGGAAAGTACAGAAAACAATTAGAACAAAAGTATATAAACACCAAATAAGCACAAAAATGTTGCCACCACCAAGCACACCTTAAAAACTGTATGGAATGAAATCCTGTTGCAGTTCATACAGCTACATACTGGTTGATAACAATTCTGCACTGTGAGCACTGTCTCAAAATGATTACAGGTTTCCTGGCAGCTACAAATCACTGGAATTCCAAAATAAAATAAATTATTACTAGAAACTACAAATTACAAAGCTTCATATGCAGTAGGTGTGTCACACATACCTACAGGTTATCAAAAGTCCTTATGTTAGCTTGTTTGACAAAGTATTCCATCAGAATATGGAGAGCCAACCACAATAAATAACACTGCAGTAAAATAGAAATGAAGGCTTATAATAGGAGACAATGTTTCAAGCTAACATCAGACTGCTATGTCTAGTGCATGGGTGAATGTAATATCAAACTCTCTGTTGATCTGACCTCCATTAAAGTTGGGCTATATCCTCTGACCTCATGACTAGAAGTCCAGTGATCCATAAATTATATGCCCAGTGTAGATTGTCCTTGTTTTATTGATTACCACTCTGCTCTGCTCTCCTGACCTGCTTAACAGCATTCTCAGTAGTTGAATTATGTAACTCACTTGTGTCCCTACTGACATGTAAGTCAGTATGTGTCTATTTTATGGCTAATTGCCTGCACTAGTTGGAATGGGGTGATGTGGATTGTAATTCCTCCCTTCTACAGCCTCTTGTATCAGATGGTGATATATGTTGCTCCAGCTAGCTGTAATTCTTTTATGAGGCTTAACACTGAAATACACTAGCTACAGAGTTTTCCTTATATTTTTAATGTACTGCAAAGGATTCATGATTACATAATACAAATGGCAAAACACAGATCACTCTTATTAGGTCCATTTTTCTTTAAATAAGACAAGAATTCTTGTGTATAACAATTACAGTCCTAATGCTAACTGAAGTACCTTCCATATCAATAACACAATGTCAAGACTGAAAAAATGTTACTGCTTTGGATTAAGACAAGAGTTCAGGATGGAAGAGTTTATGTTCTTCGCATCAGTTAAGAACCGGAAGGACACTGATGTACTCGCATATCAGAGACTGGCCCAGCAATGAGAAATTCCATGGCAGGGATATTTTGAACCATTCAAGTTTTAAAATTAAATGTATTCTATACCAGTTAAGAAAAACTTTGTGGGCCGCTCTGATGAAACATTTAATAGTCTGTCACATACACTTTTAATATAAAGTGTAAATTTGTGTATCAGATACTGCTGTGTTCAAATTCATACTGCAGTCACCCAACTACTCATTATATCGGGCCTTTAATCCTGGGAGCCCTACCACCCTATCTTTTTTTTTATTTCAATATTCATGTCTGTGACCCATGCTGATGCTTCCTGCAGAAGGATGAAGATGGTAGGCTTACCTTAACCTCACCAGTTTTTTCTTTCCCCTGTAAAAAAATTGCTTTTCTGCAATGACATTACTTAAAAATAAAAGACTTCTATCATAACGTAGTGATTGTTTTTACAAGGGATAACTATTCCCCAGTAAATAATGACAGCATTACTGTCAAAGGGACAGTGGGAAGAAAATATGTAACTACTGCTAGAGCCTCTCAAAGATTTATCAGTACTAACCTACCTTGAGATAATCCATGCATCTATTTAGTACATTTAAGATGAAATTTCAAGCAATGAACCCAGGACTACAGCAAAGAAATTTAAAAGACAAAATAAAGAAATGTACATCAACAAGAAAACCCTGCAGGAGGACAGCTCTGACAAAGCTAGCTCCACTTCTCACCAGTGTAAACAGCAAAAGAATGAAAAAAAAAATCACCCTTTTCTCAGGTTTCTGGAAAAAAGGTGAATAGATTACTGAGTGAAACACAAGACCACTTTATTAAATGGGAAAAAAAATAAAATAAGGTCTGAAGATGAACCATGGTCCAAATGCTGTCCTCACTTCCAAAGAGATGTTTGCTTTTACATTACAAAATGCATTTGGAGACCCATTTGTAAGTAGTCACGTTTTCTGAAACTTCTTTTTAGAACCTCATACTGAAGAATTTGATTCAAATCAAGAGACAAGTTTTTAGGTAAGAGGACTTATCTTTGTGAGGAAAAAAGGAAATTTATGTACTTATCATAACGATAGATACCTGATGTCCTGATATTCGTCCAGTTCAACCTTTGGGTTGTCAGATCTGACCTTGGCACCATTTCTGAAGCTTATGGACCCAGGGCTCTGACTCTCTCTCACTCCTCCTCTACCCATAAATCCCTCCACTCCACCTTTGTATCTCAGATCGAGTTTGCCCTATACATCTATACGTACTCATGATACACACACACACACACACACACATATATATATATATATATAAATATATATATATATATATATATATATATATATATATATATAAATATATCTATATCTATATATATATATATATATATATATATGGGAGCCCTTCATTTGTTCGAACTTTCAAATGTTCGAAACACATATGGCCGACACCATTTGAAAGGCAGACAAATGATAGCGGAGATCCCGCTACAGTGCGGGACTGGGAGATTCCCCTTTCCTGCACTGTAGTGCGATCTTGGAGTGAGAATATTTAAGTAGCGGGAGTGTGTTTACAGGTAGGTAATTGGTGCTATTTCAGGATGTCAGTCTTTTGGAATGTCGATCATATGGTGTCGGCTATATGAAAGAGATATATATATATATATATATATATATATATATATATACACACACACACACACACACACACACACACACACACACACACACACACATATGTATAATACACATACAAATATCTACATATATAACCTGTAAGATTAGGACTTATAAAACAGGAGACAATTAGAACTTAAGGTAGAATGGAAAATGATCCAAAAATGGATTGAAACAGGGTTTCAGATAACGTCCAGCTGGTCATCAGAAGCTGTCAATGAGAATTTGGGAGGAGGTAGGCGGGAGGGATGTTGAACTGAATGTAAATCAAATAACACTAATCTATTATTAGGGTAAGAACATAAATTTAGTATCCGCTGTTGTCTATTTTCGTCCAATACAACCTTTGCCTCAGATTACCAAGCTGTTTATTACATGGGTGGTATCAAGGAACAATGTTCCTGAGAATGGTGGAACCAAAGGAAGAACGTGATCTAGACTGCACATCCAATTTATAATGAGACGCAAAGGTATGAACAGTTGACCAAGTTGCTGGTGTGTATATGTCATTAATAGGAAGCCTATTCGTAAAAGCTGTAGAGGTGGTCACTGCTCTTGTGGAATTAGCTTTGGGTTCTGCTTGTAAGGATAAATCTCTTTATTTATATACATATATATATATATATATATATATATATACATATATATATATATATATATATATATATATATATATATTTATGAAACATAATCTGATAATGATCTCAGAAGAGTAACTTTTAGAGGCCCTTTACTAGTTTTACCCTAGAAAAGGCCACAAATAGTTGTCCAGACTTTCTCAAGTCTTTTATTTAATGAAGATTGAATCTGAACTGGCGATCAACTTCTAACATTCCTAAAACATAGTCTCCTTTATTTGAAAATCTGGGGAAGAACACTGGTAGATTAACAAACTGGTTTAGATTTGCTTTGGATGTCACTTTGGGAAGAAAAATTAGTTAGTTCTTAAGGACATTATCTTTGTGGAAAACCAAGTAAGGAGCTTTACAAAAAAGAGCTTGTAGCTCCAAAATCCATCTGGCTGAAGTGACCGCAGCCAGAAAAATTGTCTTCCATGAAAGAAATTTTAAATCCACTAAAGCTGCTGGTTCAATGGGGGGGCTAAGTCAAGGTTTAAAGTTGGACACTAATATCCCAAGGAGACACTATGTCCCTAACTAGCGGCCTTAAAATAAATGCTCCCTTGAGAAAGGCCTTTGACATCTTTAGGGATGCTGTAGTGATATCATTTTTGTCCTACATGAAAATTAGAAATTGCAGCCATTTGCATTTTGATAGTCAAGAAACCAGAACCAGTGTGGAACAGTTCTGACAAAAATTCCAAAACAGAGAGAAGAGGTGATGAGAAAAGATCTATGCCATTCAATAAGGCCCAAAAAGAAGCCCTTTTCCACTTACTGTTGTAGATCTTTTTTGGTGGATTGTTTGTAACAGGCTGAAATAATGTGAGCAACCAATGCAGACAGCCTGGTGTTTCTGGCTATGGTCAAAATTGGAGGAACCAAGCAGTCAATTTCATGGATTTCTGGGTCCAGAGGAGGCAGTCCAGATGGTCGATGCAAAATATTTGAATACTGATCCAACATCCATAAAGGACATACTTGATGAGGCCAGAGGAATGGGAACCAAACTTGTAGAGGCTAAAAGGGAGAAATGAGGATCACTTTGGTCCACACCTTCTTGTTTTCTGAATAAACTTTGTTATTAGGGGTACAGGAAGAAAGACAAAGGAAACCTGGGGACCAGTTGTGGAATGGAGCATCCCTCTGTATCTGTCACTGTGGAGGGATAGGGCAAAGTAACCCTATATTTGTTATTTAGGTAAGATGTGAAGATGTCGCTGCAAGGTTGGCCTCAGCAGCTGAAAATCTGTGTTGCCATTGACTGATTGAGGGACCACTGGTGAGGCATCAGAATTGTTCCCCTCAATTTGTCCACTAATGCAGTGGATATCTCTAGGATATGTGTTGCTATCATAAAATTGATGTGAAGACATCACCCACTGTCACACTCTCATGGCTTCCCAACAAAAAGGATAAGAGTGTGCTCTACAGATTATCGATGTACCAGACTACAGCCATGTCATCTGTCTGGAGAGAAATCACACCCTTCCCTTGAAGAAGAAGTCCTGAAAAGCCTGCACCGTTAAGAGGACTGTTCTCATCTAAAAGACACTTATGTGACGTTTGGCTTCTAGATGTGACCAGGAACCTTGGACTGTCCTCCTTTCAAAATGCCCCACCCACCCTCCAAAAAAGAGGAATCCATGGTTATCGTAGCTAGTGGCTGTGCTGGCCAAAATGGTCAACCCTCCATTACCAATAGAGAGGTTAGATACCACCTGATGTGATCCTTGCAAACCTGGGTGACACAAATCTTGAAATGGAATGGGTGAGCATTTTAGGCTCACTGCACAGAAAGAGTCCACTGAAGTACACTCATGTGGTATTTGGTTAGCGGGACCAGCATATTAGTTGAAGTTTTAAACCTACTAGGAGGATAATTAGCCTTGCTTGTGGGAATGATTGTTTTATTACCTAGATAGCAACTAGAAAGGAGAATACCATCAACCTCAGTAAGCTGGCCATTTGTAATGAGGTGCCTGGGTGACATCCTGTGAATTCTAGCTGTTGGGCTGGATGTAGCTGGTTCTTGGATTGGTCAACAGTAATTCCCATGTTCAGCATTAACTGGAGCAAAAGGTCCCGGTGTTGGAGTAGTAGATCCTTGGATGAAGTGATGAGGAGCCAATTGTCTAGATATGGGAAAACCTGAGATCCTTAACAGGTGGAGGTGTGCTGCTACTACTGCCTAACTTTAGTAAACACCCTGGGGTCTGTGGTGAGCCCAAAAGGCAGCACTCTGAATTGGTAACAACTGGCTCCCAGCCAGAAATGGAGAAACTCCTGGATCATCTCTCTATCTTTATATGATAGTAGGCATCCTGGAGCACATCCAATCATCCTTCCTCAGAAAGTCCTTCCCCCAAAGAGGCAGTATGGTCTGAAGAGTGACCTCCTAGAATTCTGTCTGTGTTACAAATTAATTCAGATGACACAGACCCAAAACTGGTCTGAGGTTACCTGTCTTCATGGGTACTAACAATAAACTGAAGTAGACTATGGACTCTAGCTGGTCACAGGAAACCTGTTGGATGACTCTTTTTCTTAGAAGCTTGGAGACTTCTGGTGCTGCAGATTCCCATTGACTGGGAGGAATGTTGGGAACCTCTCTTTCTCACTGGTGGTTAGAAAAGAGAATTGAATAGCCTCTGGTTATTATTTTTAGCACCTATAAGTCTGTTGTGATGCTTTGCCAGGCCTGTGGGTGCAGTGATAAGTGCTCCCCCACCATAACCCAGAGAACAACAGTTGGGCAACCTTTCAAGATCACTAGTAGGGCTTTTTTGGTAAACGGACATGATAATCTTGATTATGCAGTCCGCCGCTGCCTCCGAGGCAGCATCCACTTGAGTTATCTCCTCCTCTGCCTCAGGGAGGTCCATCTGCAGGAGTTTTGTGGTAATAACCCTCTGACTTCCTGAACCACATCTTCTTGCAGCCCTTCTGATTCCTGAAAAGGGTCCTTTGTGGAGCTGAAAAGCAGATCCCCAAGACAGAGAGGGTTTTACCATCCCATTGGCTCCATGTTAGCATACCCTTCACTTTTGGTCCAAAAAGTATGAAACCATCAAATTGAGTGTGAAGTCCATTCACTGGCCCAGCAATCAAAAAGACTCAATCCTCACCACTAACACCAGTGAGGGGCGTGCACATTGGGAAGAACAACAAATACCCACACAGTAAAGTAAAATTTCCTTTAAAAACACACAGATATCACAAGTCAGTTTGGGGCTGGTTTCTCCCTTTCTCTCCAGATCCCCAATAAGATTCCCCAGGGTCCAGGTTTCAGTCCAGTGGTCAAGCTGAAACCTCCAGCACCCTCTCTGTCCAACCAGTGCTTTGTGTCTCTGCCCAAGTAGCTGACACACACACACACTTTGAGATATGAGTTACATACAAACACACCGACTCTCCTGGGAAAGGCTGGCACAGGTTCTCCAGCTATCCCCCCTTCTCTGCCATGCTATAAGGTAGAAATCACCACCACCAACCACAAATACCAGCTACTAATAAGGCCCTTACTAAAGGGTGTCATTATTACTCTGCAATATTATTGTCCAAATGGTTAAGTGTAACTGAACATCAAGGCATATTGGAGTGGCTTAGTACAGTATCACTATATACATGCAATGTACTCTAGAGCTTAAATTATCTCTATATAAAACAGCCTCAGTTAAAATGTTTAACAATATTTAATAATAAATAATAAAAAACACAAGACAATACTTCCTACTACACAGTGCTAGTCAAGAGTTCAGAGATCAGAGGAAAATGCTTAAAATAATACAGTAGAATAGTTCTGACATCAATACAGAAAAACAGCTAGTCTAATCTTCCTATTCCCTAGCTCTATATATGAGCAAACACAGTTCTAAAATAAACTTACATATAAAGCAAGACAGTGCTGGTGATGTTGGATGTTCTGAAGACAAATGCCAAATGCTCTGAGTCTCTTTGTCTTTAAATTGATAGCTCAGTACTACTGACTCATTTCAGATCACATCATTTTTTCCTCTGGTTCCCAGGCTAACAGAAACTCAGAGTTTAGCAGCCCTTTTGATCTTGCACCTTGTCAGGAAGCTACAATAAAATACATTATACATGCAAATTCTAGCAATTAACTCTGGTCTCAAAACAATAACAAGAATTCCTTCATCCAGACATCTTGGCTCCGAGTTTTGAGATCAAACAATTATGCAATGCTTGACTTATCATCTTTCTTCCAGCAGAGTTCAATGTGGTTACATTTTTGAAGTTCAACATTTAACAAAGAGAACAAACAAATGGCTTACATTAATATTTACAAATTAAATAATTATCTACAAAATCCTATCTAGCTAGGCTGGCAGCCTGCACATATCTTCACATGGAGCATTAACAAAAGATGTCTTGAAGCCTTCTGCAAAACTGCAGAAGTGCATCTGTCAATGAGAATAAGTGGAAGGAAAGCAGTATTCCCTTGAGGTTGGGATGGAGTCAAGCTGGTGGATAGCAATCTTCCATTTGGTCGAGCCAAAACCCTTTCAAAAGCCTTGAAGACCAAGGCCACAATCTGTGCTGAAGGAAGTCTTCAATCTACGGAAGGAGTACTTTTCAGTCTTGATAGGCCTTGACTCAAGAGACTGACCTCGTACCTGAGCTGTTGAGAGCTGAGGCCCAGAGGGATAGGAATGACTCAGTGCTTTAGAGTCAACCTATATCTCCACGATTTGGCATTGAAACATCGACACCATGACTCATTTCAATCAGACGGAGTCAAGAGCATCAGGGATATCGACAGAGTCAAAGTCACTTGGACTATCAGCTCCAGCAAAAATGCACCAGTAGTGTATGGGATCCATGGAAATTGGGCCTGAAGAGTAGATTGGTATCAGAAAGAACACAGGAGGGGTTGCTGGGCCCATACACAGCATGCTCCAATTGGACAGCACTGAAAGAGTCCTAAGCTGAATCTGCATTCTATAATACTTCATCATTCTGTCAACATCAAACTTTGTAAGGCTTCTGGATGACCATGCAGAGCTTGAAGAGGATGCCACAAAGGGTAGTCAGAAGAGTCTCTTCTCTTACAATATACGTGAGTACAATCTAGACCGTCCTGGTTCTGGGGAGAAATGGAGCCCAGGAGAGGAAGGTTGGATCCAAGGGGCTGTTAGATCTGACTTCAGAGGTGTCTTCGGATCCAGATCCAAAAGAACTATTGAATCCAGGGATGGTTTCAGATTTACAAGATTTCTTTTCCTCAAATTCTTCTTTAGTTTTATCTTTCTGTCCTCTCTCTCTATCTCTTTAGGCTTTGGCTTATCCACCTTCTTCGCTGATGACTTTGAAGGAATAGATATCGAAGGAAGAGCAGACTTTGTCTGAGGGGGAAGATGACCTTTCAGGATCAGTTTCTATTTCCTAATTTGGCTGTAGAGCCAAAAGAAGCACAGCCTTACAATCACCCTCCAATCAAGAAGTGCTCAAGCAGTATACACAAAGAGTGTGGGTCCTGCATGGGGATCTTATTCCTGCAGGCCGTACCATTCTTAAACCCTTGAATTTTACATGTTACAATAGAAATGAAGCTACGAGTATAATAACTCCTGCAAGCATTAACAGAACTATTGAAAAGGAACTCTCTCTCATATTACAGGTAATAATATATAGATTCAAATAAATACTATCCTAAACTAGCAACTATTAAAGATGCATATATACATACACACAGAAAAAAAAAAACTACAAAAGACAGCTATAAACCACCAAGATTACTATAATAGTTAACTAAATTTCTATTCTAGAAAATGGGTAAAAGACTACCTGGATATCTATATCAATGTCTATGTCTATATATAATCACAATATCACTACAGCTCTCTCAAGCTTCACAAAATCTATCAATCATTTTAGAAACAACGGCCATCTAGTCTCTTCTATTTTCCTTGACATGTCCCAAGCATTCGATAATGTTTCTCATCAGAAACTTCTTAATGAACTGTCGTCCCTTAAACTAAGCCACTCTTCCTTACATGCATCTACAATTATTTAACTGACCATCAGCAGGCTGTAAAATGGCAATACAAAAATTCTTCTCTACCCCTTGTCCGATTAGGCATCCCACAAGGATCCATTCTAGGTCTTCTCTTATTTTTCATCTTCACAGACAAGCTTCACACTGCCACCCACCAGGCTGCTACCATAAAATACGCTGACGACTCCACACTCATATACACAGCCCCCTCTCTTTATAAACTTCAAGAAACAACCCAAAAATCCTTTACAGATGTAGAATCTTGGCTCTCTGATGTGTCAGTTAATCCTCAATTCCACTGAAACTAAACTTATGATTTTCTCAAACAGCAAACCATCAGACCTCCTGTTCCCCTTTCATGATTCTTTTAATAACACAAAAATAGAACCAGTTTCTCAAGCTAAGCTTCTTCATGTTACAATTGATAACAACATGAGATTTAACAAGCACATTACCTAATCTATTAAAAAGTTTGCATTAAATTTATCTGTCTCTACAGAGTCAAACCCTTCCTCACTGACTCCACAAGACAATCTATTGCTAGAACACACCTAATCTCTTCCCTTCTTTACGCCTCACCCATTCTTACTAACCTATACAGAGCTGGCAAATCTAAATGCCTGCTAGAACAAAATTGCCAGATTTGCCAATAACTCTCCTCACAGATCCCATTACACTGTACTGCCTTATGCCAACTAAACTGGCTTGAGCTCCCCAGTTACTTCACATACACCCAACTCACTATGGCCCATGGCATACTTTACCTCCCAGATAGGTGTCCTGCACTCCACAACCTACTTCAACCTCTATCTAATAAAAGACACAGCTCTTCTGACAAATTCCTCTTACAAATCACAAACGCTAACAATTTTTCTGATGATTCTCTTTACTCCAACCACATTGCCAAAACATGGAATTCTATCCAACAAAACATACTTACCACACAAAATTGCTTACAGTTCAAATTTCTCCTCCAATCTTACCTGTCTAATTCTTGGCTCTGCTCTTGCCTTACACCTGGCTGATTTCTTCCCTCCCTCCTGCCATCTTTATAGGATTTCCTTCACTACACCACACTGTTGATCTTTAGTTACTCAATCTGATAGGAGTCTCTCTTTCCCATGTATGTATGTTTCCCAACTACACTCTCTTTACATCCAGTCTATCCCTCTGTGCCTCATCCTTCTTCTCTTGCTTTCTGAACTTCTCTGCTATATCCTA
>NC_056731.1:217332371-217379871 GCF_019279795.1 Protopterus annectens
TTTAGAACATTCATATTTTCCTAGCTGAGAGCCTATACCTTTAGCACTTTAGTTGTTAGTCTCTTCTTGTAAGAATTACGTATTTTCTATCCTGACATGACTGCTTTAGGCAACTATTACATGCAGTATGGTACATAGTTATTTCCTACAATCACAGGACATTTGGCATTGTATCATTGTTAGTCAGGACACACCTACCCACACAGTGACTGTCCCTCACACAGAGGATCAGGGGGTATCCTGTTTATGTCAGTGCCTTCATCACCCTATTTCCAAGTGCCACTATGCGAATGTGTACAACATATTCTCTCATTATTCATGTGGGGACACGTGTGTCACGGGCAAGTGTTTGATCCTGGGTAGTAGGTTCTACATGACCGGCTAGGGTTGGACAGTCTCGTGCACCACTACTGTACATTCAAACTTGTGTCCAGATATCTACAGGACTGGACATCGTGTCTTGATACCCATTCTGATGTTTACACAAGTTACTTATCCCATGAGGGATATCCAAAAATTTAACAAGACCAATACCGACCATTCTTTTGGCTTTACGAAAATGTGTTGGGGGTTTTACATGCAAGGGATACATAGTTTGCAATGCTAAAACTGCCTAGGGTGACACTGCCTATTACATATGAGTAGTGGTCACTATGTATAGATGTGGCTGTGCGAAACTAGTAGCAAAGTATGGCTGGATTTGGTGGATGTTCAGGTATGGGGGCGGGTTGTGTGCTGTGGAGGGGATGATGGGTATTCTATTATGTATCCAGATGTGTTGCATTTGAATGGGCCGGTTCCATCAGGACCAATCTGTGGGTATGTGCCGGTGACATTTCTGTACATTTGTATCATACATTTTAATATTCATATGTTTGTGGGATTGTGTTCTACAGTATGGCCTGTCAGGTTGTATTGCAGATGTGGATATATGTTCTTTGTGTTTCTTTCTGATTCACCCACTACTCCCTCATATACCTCCAGTTCACCTATTCTGCATATGACACAGTCTCGCCTTTGAGGATTATACCATTACCCACCCCCCCCACACACACATATTCCTGACACTCCATCCATCACTGCTTTGGTTGATGGCCCATGACACGGTCAAGGTAACACATTGCATACACTACATATGTCGGGTACCTGTATGGTTGTGTGGACCACCCTGGCATGTTTCACCTTCCACATGCTATACATCACGCACATAGGTACACGCCCATACTTAACTTTCATGACATGGTTGGTACACCGAGGTAATACCCGTTCAACTGTGACACATCCTGACAAGTACGGCTTGGACCGCATATGTGGTGATTTTGTCCGACTGCTCTGATCATTGGTAGGGTGCCACCTTTTCCTATGTCCAGGATGGGATATATTCCGGACACATATCCGATTGTACTGGACAACACATACCCACAGTCAACGCTATGGATAATACTGTTCCTTTAAGCCTACATGTTGCCTCATTGTTGTAGCAGTTTATATGCTCCTTCTGTTTCATTTTCTTGCCTATTCTATTTCTTGTCACATATGGTATGTTAAATACGGACATACCTATTGTATGTGACTATTACATGTGTTGTGGGATATAATTCTGTCATACGGCCGCTAGGTATTTACATTTATCGTGGTTTTGTTATGGACACATCTGCCCAGCTGTGTACTCTCCCTCACAATGTGAGACAGCTGGTGACCCTGACCATTGGGCTGGACGTAGCTATTGGCGGCGCGCTAACATGATGCGTTTCACTTCCACTTGGTATAACTATCTACACTGCGTTGGACTATGGGCACACAGTTTTCAATGTCATTTGTTCGAGGGATGGGGACCCGTTATTCCCTACCGTGCATTTGTGTTTGCTTCTTCATTTTGTGTTCGCAGGAACTGTCTTGCATGCTTTGCATACGTTTCAGTATCCATGGACACTGACAGATGTGATTACTATTGCATGCAAATTGTTATATGCAAGCATTTTAGGTTGCACATCGACAGCTGACATTTCCACGCCTCCATGCGGCACTTCGACATGCCCTATGCACTCGCGCTCGTTTCCTATGCACGTGGCTGTGGCGGCAGCGCGCCTTCATTAATATGCATTTGGCACTACTGCGCCATCTTCACGCCACACGGTCAGCACAAGCCTAACACCGGCCTTGTACCGAGCTTCATGAATCCCGGGGTCAATCATTTTTCTTTTTTTTTTTTTTAACATTTTATATGATTCAGATATTGTTTCAAATGTTTTCGTAATTATTTCAAATACTTTTTTCAATATGTCGCAATTTTGAACATTTTGTTTATTCAGTAATTGGTTTGGAATGCTTCACTTTATATTCATAGAGGGAAAAATCATTTAAACGAGTTTAAGTACCTTTAAATATTTTCTGACCTGTCTGCGAGTCTTTTGAGCCATTCTTGTATATTCCTCCATTTCTGACTGTGCGCCTCATGGTTTTAAGAAGTTTTGACTTTGGATCCCATTCTGACACCATGTCACTTGTCTTGTGTATTCAAATAAGACAATGAGGCTTGGGTGTTCGTTTATTTATTTATTTATTTTATGTTACATTTGTTGACCGGGCTAGTCTAACTGAATACATGTCCATTTGCAGTAGAGGCCCGGGGGGGGGGGGGAGCTCCAAGATTAAACTAAAGTAACAGGAATAAAAAGCAATAAAGCAACATAAACTAATACATGTCGAATACACTAATACAGTAATGCTGTAGGCTAACATGGTAGAAACTGGCATCAAAGCAGTAAAGGCACATAATGCTAAAAATTATTAAATACAATATTGCTGTAGGCTAACATAGTAGAAACTAGCATCAAAAGAAAAACGTGTGCAGGTTTTGGCAATACAGTAGTTCTAGAAGCATATATCTGAGGTATATAGTTTTTGACATTTGTTTTGCAGAAAATTAGGGAAGAGATGAAAGACTCTAGCTAATTATTATGCCTGTTCAGAAATTTACACGTATATAACATAGTTGGCATATATACAAAACTGACAATGCAAGTGACAGGAGCAGGAGAAGGGTTCCAAAAATGTACCATGGTAAGTTTCATAGAAAAAAAGAAAACTAGAATATTATACAACTACCCCCCATTAATATTCCAAAACGTGCACGCTGATTGGTCAGAGTGCACATTGTAAATCAGACTTATACTAATGGAAAAAGGACCGGTCGCCCGGACTTTTTCCATTAGTATAAGTCTTTTTTTACAGCAACGGAGAACGCAAGGTCTCTCTTGCTGTTTAGACATGGGGCAGGATTCACGATGGCTTGCACGGAGTCTAAGAGTCGTGTAAGACTCCATGCAGTCATCACGATCCAGGAACAGCCTGAAATCTCGTGTAAGAGACAGCTAAAATGACTCTTACATGGGCAGGGCGTGGATATGCTAATCACCCCACTTGCAGCCGAAAGGCATGCAAATGAGGTAGATTAGCGATCCACAAAGCTGAAACCAGCCCGTGTAAGAGCCGTGTTAGTTGCAGAAATGTACTCAGTTGACAACTGAGAATGTTACTGCAAATAACACAACAGAGCCATGACAGCTCCAAATAAAGTGTGCAAATGTTGCAGTCAGCATACCAATGGCCAAATATGTGGCCATTGGCATGGTAACCCGAAGCAAACATGAAACAAAATAATTTTTTTTTTTCGGAGATCGGCGATGTTTAAACGCAGTGCAGCCCCGCACAAATGGGCTGCGCTATATAAAACATAAAAATAAAGGTTTGAAACCCACAAATGTGGGTTTTATGTAATGCATGGATTTGCAATGCAGGGACTAGCAGACCAAAAACAACATGGCCACCGTCTAGTGGTTGCTAAGGGGGGAAGCTGAGTGTAAGACATGTAACTAAGCATTAGTAGACAATCCTATGTAAATGAGTGGTAGGATAGTGAATCACACTGTCACATAGCAAATGAGCACATTCCGTGTAGTGTAAGAGTTAAATAAGGGGGAGTAACAGAGTAGGAGATAGGTGACATCACAGGGGGGAATGTCAGGAAGAAATCAAGCTCATTGGAGCACAGTGGTATGTGAAACATGTCAATCACACAGCAGAAAAAGAGGAGTGTCAACAGATAAGCTTGGGAAAGTCAAGAAATGGAAGGTGTACACTGTGGACAACACCAAAGTTTCTTGCTGTATGTGCATGCGCGCGTGTGCGCACTGGGAGGCGCGAGTAGGACAGAGTGCGCGCGTGTAAGACAAAGTAAGCATGTAGGAGCCTGTTTAAAGATCTGTAGACCTGTTTGCACTGGTGTGCATGTGTTTTAATCCGAATAAGCAGATTCTGGTCCGTGTAAGCATGTGTGCGCACGTGATAGCCACTGTGAGCGTGTTTTCGCTGGTATGCGCGCTGCTCCCCCCTGAGGAAACAGAGAGGAAAAGGAAGTGGAAGAAATAGTAGGAAACTAGCAGGGAATACTTGTAGAGGTAGCAGGTGAAAACAATTAGAAGCAGGCAATTACACAGGCAGAATACAAGCCCAGCCCAGCACTTAAAACACTGCAAACAGCATTGCAGTATGTTTCTCTCAAGAGACACTGCAAGACAGGAGTAAGCTAGTAGAAGTGAAAACTGAAAAAGCTGCACTCAGACCAAACATGCTAGGGGCTGTCATAAGGAGACATAGGAGACTTGCTGAGGGTGGTGACAATGGAAATGCTGCCAGACAACCCACAGTGAGGAGACAGTGAGGAGACAGAGAAGAGTGTACAGGCCCAGGTTCACCTACCAGGGGTTACATGAGCTGGAGATAGTGGAGCGCTATAGAGTGGACAGAGACCTCCTGCAGCAAATTGTTGAGCTGTGCAGGCCACGCCTCACACACAGAACCAACAGAGGGGAACCCATCCCAGTGGAAACCAAGGTATGTGTTGGCCTAAGAATACTAGCAACAGGTACCTTCCAGAGACCAACTGGTGATATGATGGGGATATCACAGGCATCTGCCTCCAGGGTACTGCACCAGTTCCTGGATGCCATGTCAGCACATGTCGGTGACCATGTATATTTCCCCAATGCCCGTGAGGTATTGGCCAGCAATATGCATCTCTTCCAGCAAATAGCGGAATATCCTGAGGTAGTGGGTGCAATAGACTGCACGCACATACGCATCAAAGCACCAGCCGGTGAGCGGGGTAGGGCCTACATTAACCGCAAGGGCTTCCCCTCCATCAACTGCCAGGTCATGTGTGATGCCCAGGGCATAATAATGAATGTGTGTGCTGGCTGCCCTGGGAGCTACCATGATTCCCATATCTGGTATTTGACGCAGCTGTACCAGACATTTGCCAATGGGGACATCCCACATGGTCACCTAGTGGGGGATGCAGGTTATGCACTGGAGCTGTGGTTGATGGCACCCATCAGAAATGCACACACACCTGAACAGGAATGCCATAATGAGGCACACGCACAAACACGTAATGTAATAGAGCGTGTGTTTGGGCTGCTCAAGTCACGGTTCCGGTGCCTGGACACATCTGGTGGAGCCTTGCAGTACTCACCAACTACATGTAACCAAACTGTCATGGTATGTGCTATGCTACATAATATCATCCTGCAAAAACAGCTGCAGCAGGACCAGCATAGGGCCGGGACAAACAGCCCCCCACCATTGCCAAGGCCATCACAGGCAGAGCGTGACTCGGAGGAGGAACAATCTGAGCCTGCCCCAGTAGGCAGAAGGAGGTGTGCCCAGTATGCCCTGGCCTTGGCAAAGAGGCAACACATAGCACATACACTGGCTCAGTAGGAACCCTGGGAATGATACCCCTCTCTGACTCACTCATATAGTAACAGGTATGCCTAACATGACATAACCTGCTCTCAAACATGTACAGGGAGTGTAGTATGTGCATCTGACAGAGGCAGCCCTGCAGCACAACCTGAGGCATGATTGCCATGTGTTAAGTAATGTAACACCATCTAGTATATGCAAACATGAAGACCCAACCTAACATCTCACCCTCACCAAGCATGATGCCACACTATGAAGACAACAAGATCAAGTACAATAATTGGCTGAGGTATTGCTGTTAGCAAGGGGGAACACATGGCTGCCAGCCTGGGCTGACATGCCGATCAAGACATGATGCCTCACCTGCTAGGGATGGCACGCACCCAGCACACCTGGCTGTGTAGATACTGGCAAAGGCTGTTGTCACCCCCACTGTGCCTGGAATAGGTAAGTCTGGAAACACAAACACACCACCATAGGTAGCACAAGGGATAATAACCTGGACGTAATGCTACCCAACGCCAGAAGTCTAACCTGCAAGGTGCATGCAGACCAAACCCACCACAGCATGGAGAATGGTAATATGTGTTCTGTAACAGAAACCTGGGCAAGGCCCAGAAGAGCACCCTAATACTACCAGGTTATGCCTCATACCATGCTCTACAGCTCCAAAACATGGAACACATGACAATAGGAGTGTGGCTACCAGTAATTATCAAGAATAACCACACCCCCAGGTTGGTACCACAGCAAGAAGTGGCATGGACTATCCATGGGCAAGTAACACTGTCTCAAACTGTGTACCTGTTTGAAGCCTGCTACAGACCCCACACACAAACCCAGGTACCCCAGCCAGCCTTCCTGAAGACACTTCAGAATATGAATGTCTCAAGAAATACCAAACAAGGCACACACAAAGTATGACATAGGTGGCAATCCATTATGTATGGAAGAAGTAATCATGGACCTAGGGACACAAGTGGACAGTAACCTGTCATGTGACACTCACATTGCCAAGGTGGCCAGGAAGACCTGCTATATTGCCCACCTTAATATGAAATGATGCACATGTAGAGCTACAGAGGTCACTGTGCCCCCATACCCTTCCCTTATCAGGCCCATACGTGACAACTATGCCCCAGTTCGGATGGACCTTACCTTACCTTACACATGCAGTAGTCAGAAAGACCCCAAATGTACCCCACCAACAGGATAAAGGGTCCAAACAATGGACATCTGCAGCCTGGCTGAAGAAACCACAGCCCAATTCAGAAGCATACTGCACAGTCAGAGGTGATGTATGCCTGATGTACAAGGCCATGTCCAATCCAGAATGAATGGACATGCTCCACTGCAGAAACCCCAAATCCAGCAGACACACCACAGTGTGATATCTGAACCTCTACACATAGTTTCATAGTGTAGTACTAGGCTATCTGCCCTGGGGCATTTGTAAGCCTAGCCATAGTGATGTGGCATTTGCCACCCCATGAAATGGTACAAAAATGTATAGAGTAAATTTAGAATACTGTGTCTAGTAGTGACACAATGAAGGTACCTTTATATAATAGAATTAGTTTACTGTGCCCCTGTCTAGCAGTGACACAGATGTGACCGCTGGGGTAAACTTACGATCTCCCATCCACTCATCAAGATTTCTCTTGAAGAGAGTCAGTGAGGGGCTCTGCCTAATACAAACTGGGATCTTGTTCCAAAGCATGGGAAGCCTCTGGGTTATGAATCTATCCCTCCAGCATGTCCTATTCATACTTGTGCCAAGGTTTAAGTCTTTAGCTCTCGTGGTCCTGATGGACTTGGATTTTTTGAGGTGGAGCATGTCCATCAGATCCTGATTGGACATGGCCTTGTACGTCAGGCAGAGATCACCTCTGAGCAGGCGGTATGATACTGAATAGAGCTGAAGTTTCTTTAGTCCGGCAGAATAAGACATATGTTGGAGACCCTTGATCCTCTTGGTGAGATACTTTTGTGGTCTCTCCAGCTGTTGCAAATGCCGGGTGAGGTACATACCAAATGGGGCATTGTAATCAATCATGGGTCTGATGAGGGAGGAATATAGGGGTACAATGACATCCTTGGATCTGGATGTGCATCCCTTCATGATGAGGTGTGCAAGGTAGAATGTTTTTCTAACCACTTTGGCAACGTGGGTATCAAATGAGAGGTTGCTGTCGACTTGGGTCCCTAGGTCTCTGATTACTTTTTCAGTACTCAGTGGGTTGCTGTCTATGTGATAATTTGTGGGTACTTTGTTTTTCCCAAAGGGGATGACTATACATTTTTTGGCATTTAGTTTAAGGCCGTGACTCCGGCACCAGTTGTCCGTTAATGTGAGGCCTTTTTGTAGGATGTGTGTGTCTGCTGGTGTATCAACTATGGTGCCTAGTTTGCAGTCATCTGCGAACTTTGTCAGCCACAGCCCTCCCATGTTTGCTTTAACATCTGAGAAATAAATGCCGAACAAGAGGGGTCCCAGGACAGATCCCTGTGGGACACCACTTGTGACTGGCTTTGAGTCTGACATTGCTCCAGTGATTTTAACTTTATGGGTTCTGTCCTTTAGCCAGTTTGCAACCCATCTAGTGAAATAAGGGTTTACATTTAAGCTGTTGAGCTTATCTATGATGCCTGAGTGGGGTATTGTGTCTAAGGCCTTAGCCAAGTCCAGGTATGCTGTATGGACTGCTTTGCCCTCGTCAATGGCTCTAGTGACTGTTTCGAAAAAGTCAACCAGGTTTAAAAGGCAGGATCTGCCCTTTACAAAGCCGAACTGGGTGGGGTCAAGTGTCTGTAGGTCCCCTATGTCTCTGTTTATGAGTTCTATAATGATTCTTTCCATAGCTTTGCAGACCAGGCTGGTTAAGCTTATGGGGCGGTAGTTTCCAGGGTCTGTAGTGGCACCCCCCCTTGTGGAGTGGGACCACTGTTGCTGTACGCCAGTGTTCAGGTACATATCCCTGGCTGTTGTCCCTAGGGAATACAGAAGGCTATCCACAGTGTATTTGGCATTTGCCTCCACAGTACAGTACAGTAGGCCACTGTGCCTGTGCAAAGTTAATGCATAGATATGCTCTCCCCTGTACTGATGGATAGTCACAGATGTACATACCTCTCCATCCATAATGATGTCAGCACACTCTGCATATGTCAGGAGCAGAAATTATACCCAGTAATGTGAATAGTGCACTCCGCTACTGCGTCTCTAACAAGTGTCATACCATAGTTAGGTAGGGGTTTGAATCCTGCAAGTGCCCAATCTGTGTGTGAATGTGTGTGGGGGAGTACTGTGTGCAATTCCATTTGTATGAGAAATGTGTATTAGAAATGTCCCTTTTGGCAACTAGTACTACACAACACATGCTGCATATTCCACTGTCTAAACACTGATGATGTCAGCACCCTATAAATACAGCAGGAGAAAGCGATCCCCCCATTAATGCAAGTAGCGCGCTCTGCTAATGCATCTCTCACAAGTGTCATAACATAGGTAGGGGTTTGAATCCTGCAAGTGCCCAGTATGTGTGTGGGGGGAGTACTGTGTGCAATTCCATGTGTATGAGAAATGCCCATTTTGGCAACTAGTACTACACAACACATGCTGCATATTCCACTGTCTAAACACTGATGATGTCAGCACCCTATAAGTACAGCAGGAGAAAGCAATCCCCCCTAGTAATGCAAGTAGCGCGCTCTGCTAATGCGTCTCTCACAAGTGTCATAACATTGTTAGGTAGGGGTTGAATCCTGCAAGTACCATGTGTGTGGGGGAGTAGTGTGTGCAATTCCATGTGTATGAGAAATGTCCTTTTGGCAACTAGTACTACACAACACATGCTGCATATTCCACTGTCTAAACACTGATGATGTCAGCACCCTATAAGTACAGCAGGAGAAAGCAATCCCCCCAGTATTGCAAGTAGTGCGCTCTGCTAATGCGTCTCTCACAAGTGTCATAACATAGTTAGGTAGGGGTTTGAATCCTGCAAGTGCCCAGTATGTGTGTGGGGGGAGTACTGTGTGCAATTCCATGTGTATGAGAAATGTCCCTTTTGGCAACTAGTACTACACAACACATGCTGCATATTCCACTGTCTAAACACTGATGATGTCAGCACCCTATAAGTACAGCAGGAGAAATCAATCCCCCCAGTAATGCAAGTAGCACACTCTGCTAATGCGTCTCTCACAAGTGTCATAACATAGTTAGGTAGGGGTTTGAATCCTGCAAGTGCCCAGTGTGTGTGTGAATGTGTGTGGAGGAGAACTGTGTGCAATTCCATGTGTATGAGAAATGTCCCTTTTGGCAACTAGTACTACACAACACATGCTGCATATTCCACTGTCTAAACACTGATGATGTCAGCACCCTGCTCGCTCTGCTAATGCGTTTCTCACAAGTGTCATAACATAAGTAGGGGTTTGAATCCTACAAATGCCATGTGTATTTTTGTCACATAGTTTGTCCATGTGTGTGGGGTGTTGTTCCCAATATTGCACAACATACATTATATTAGCAATGTCAATGCACACATGTTGCATGTGTGTGCCACCTACACATATGTACCTGTGAACTGCAAGAGTTCCCATGTCCGCAGCCTGCCTCATGTGAATACATGGAATATGCATCAGACAACTGTATGACTGTGGTGTTCTGTGCAGGGGCTGCATGTGGTATGTGACTATACAGTGTGGGTTGTAGATGGTGTCATCCCACCAGTGAGGGATACATGATTGGTCTGGAGCATATAGTCCACATGTTGGTGATGAACAGGTGCAGCATGTTGTCACCACTTGTGGGAGTGGTAACAGGTTGTTCCATAGCAATGCAGGGAATGAATGATAGGAACCCTTCAGAAAGGGTCTTGCAGCTAGAATAATGCTCACACTGTATGTTAGGGTAGTCACAGTACAACCATATAATGGTGTGTGTAGAGACCGTCATATTCCCAGTGTTGTTAGGAAGGCCAAGTGGGTTTCCTAGGTATGGGAGGGTGGTGTGTGCCAGGCTATGAACCTGAAGGCAGTCTAACCCACTGTGTGCTGCACATGGAGAGGCTCTGATGCTTTGTGCAGTGCCACCAACCTGAGGGTGTGTGTATCTGAGGTGCCTTTGGATACATCCCCCCTGTTCTGGTTTGGTGCATGTGTAGGGGATGACAAGCATGGTATCAGGAATGACCTGGCACTGATGGTGTGCACCTGGGAGCCTTGTGCCAGGAGTCAGTTACTACATGGATATTGCTGTACCCCATGCTAAGGACAGTTTCCACTGCATGCATCTTGAGGTTTACACTGCTGCTGTTGAGTAGCATTGCTATTAGTGTCCCATCTCATGTGATACCTGTGTAGGTGGCTATGTAATGTCAGCCTTGCATACAAAGGCACTATGTGTGTAGCAACAGCCTCTGCCAATATACAATAGCCCATGGGTGACAGGTGCAATCTGTCCCAAGCAAAGCAATGTGGCATGTCCAGCATGTAATCCCACACTGACAGGCATTGGATCCCCTTTGAATGTCACTGAAAGATATGTTAATTGCAGAAACTGATGATCCTGTCTACATATTGTGGAAGCATTCATGGTGAGGGTGAGATGCTACTCAAGGCCAGGGTCATACCAGCCTGTGCCACAAGCTCAGAGAGCCCCTCTATGTCCCCTAACATGTAGTCCAGGGAGGTGCGTCAGAGGTCATACACACTGGCACAGACAATGACTGAGTCATCCTTCTACATGCCTTGGAGTGACCGGTATGATTGTGTTATGTGGTGGATCATAGTGCCCAATGGGCAGCTCAGCATGACCGTCACCTTGTTCAGCCTGGGAGCGGGACCTCAGTGTACGTGACGATAGAGGTACCTCATACAACTGTAGCAGGTGTGTTGTCTAGCCGTATGGCCTGTGACTATTTGGCACACAGGCTTTGTGAGCTATGTGTTGCATGTGCTCTGCTCTGGCTTAACGTTTGCTTGTGTGTCTGCTTTGCAGGTGTCAGCTGCTCAGGCAGGATGCTATTCTGAGAGCCCAATAATGTACCTGTGTGTTTCTGTGTTTGGATTGTGGTCGTGGCAGGTCTATGGAAGACTGGTACTGTATTCACTGTAGTATCCCACTCCACCTGACAGGAAATGCCAGTGCTGTGTAAACAGAGCTTAGCCCCCAGTTTGGCTATGTGGTTGCATCTCTCACATGTGTTGTACGTGTATGGGAAGGGGAGAGGGTTGTCTGTGTACATGAGGCAGCTGTAACATTGCCACATGACTCACAGATTCACCAACTGGACCTGAGAGTAGATCGACAGGTGACCTTTGCACATGCTACCATAGCATTGTGACTCCCATACTAAATAACGACACATAGAGCCAATGGGGAACAAGGTACTCAAGGTGACTATGTCAGGGTGTAGTGCTCCTGATTTGTTAGTGCTGGCATATATGAATGCTGTCTTGAGCAAATGTGAGGTAAGTCATATGCAATTTGTTACAGGCAAGCTACATGCAAACAGGACAAACAGTGACGTTCTGTCAAGTGACACATGGACATCAGTACAGTAAGCAACACAGATGTCACTAGGGATCCACAGAGGCACTGTATATCTGCACTGCAGGTGGAATCAGTGTTTCAGGAACATAACAGGCAAACATGCATACAAACAAAGCTACAGTCAGCAGGCCTGTATGTAGTCTATGCTACAACAAACAAGGTGTATGACTTCCAGTAGGTAACAGTGCATATATGCAGACACTATAAGCCAGTACCCAGACATTCCCAGGTCAGACGGGCTGGGTCCAGCCGCACCCCACACAAGTGTATATACCACGTACCTTCGTAATGTTGAATAACTGGCCTGATACCCAAGTGCTCATACCTGTAATAATACACATGTCAAATAACAGACACTGAGCCCTCACTCAGCAGTTCCAGACTTAGTATGATGTATGCTACCTGTCCTGGCACCACAATAACCTTGACATGTATGGACACTCTCCCTCCTGTCATAGTTAGTTCTGTGTTTTTGGTGCTGTTATGCATGGTATGAGGTGTGACCTTGTAGTGCTAGTGTGCTCGTGAGCCTTGGACCTGTTGTGTAGTACTACACAGATATCAACATCCTGAAACATCTGCATTGCAAAGTCATGTGTGGACAGCATGCAACTCGCAGTTGACATGGCCATCATTGAGTATCAATATGTACATTGTTGTATCCCCTGTGCTACCTATGTAGGTGGCCATCCCTTCACAGCCTCACCACCAGTATGCAAAGATGTGCAGACAGAACACTGTGGTAATTACTATGGGTGTACAAAACAATACAATGACATTCATACTGTAACTGCATCAGGCATGCTGGTATATACCCACAATGCTATCATTACACTGTACTGTAGTCAACATCATACTATTACTATACATCTATGTACTCACCCTGTGCATCAGCACCATGTTAACCTGTTCCTGCACCAATTTTACAGATTGCAGGTGGTGGCACAATTTCATCATATGCACAGGGTGTGTGCCTGGTATGCCTGAGTCTGCCACTGATACAACCAATTGACATGTCTGTGTGTGTGTGTTGGTGAGGGACAGCATTACAAGATGGGGCAATGTTGATGCAGTGTGTATGCGGCAGCCCTAGGTGTTATCACTTTGCATGTGTGTATGAATGCACACAGTCACACCTAATGGCTGCCATATACAGGTGTTTGTGGACAGCCACAGACTGTACCTGCCAGGTCATACAGATCACTGTCTGTGGCCACGGACATGGTACCTATGCCTGGCAGGGGTGCTACGGACAGTATCAGGTACTAAGTCAGACTGGGTACTGTCATCAGAAGCAGGTGTTTGTTGACTGGAGACAGGTCCCTGTTGGGACTGTCCAGCGCCATGTGCACGTGGTCTCCTGGGGTGGTCCGATGACAGCACAGACCCAGCATTGCTGGGGCTGCTGCTGGCACTATGTGAGCGGCCGTGGCCCTGTTGTCGTCCACGACGGCTGCCAGCTGCTGCTGTTGCTGGCATATGGCCACGTCGATGCCTCAACCATCCACCATTGCCCTGGCTCATGGACATATAGTTGTGGAACAGATCTAATGTGTCCCCCCAATGTCTGTCAATGACCTCGGTGAAGTTGCGGATGGCAGCCGCAACGTCACGCATACTGTCACTCATGGCTGTGCGACATGCTCTCAGCTCCCTCAGACCCTGTCTGGTGTACCATTCCATACGTGACTGTGTCTGCATTACAGCCCGAAACATAGCTGGGGTTGAAAGACCTCTGTGGGCATGTCTGACAGGGGTGGTACGGCCACAGATGCTCCTACAAGAACCCATGGACATCTGCCTGTGTGGTACCATGTCAGGACCCTGGCCATGGCTGCAGTGTGGGGATGCATGTGCCACTGGTACCACATTACCCTGGTCAATGCCCACTGTATCCTGTCCATCACCTAGGGACATTGGTGACAAATGATGTATTGGCAGGATGACTGTGCGCATTGATGGGGTCGACAGCTGTGTAGTGTCAATTGGCTGACCAATGACGGACCCTGGCACACCTACCTGTGCCATTACACAGGTATCATCATTATCTCTATCCACAGCAGCTGATTCAGGTTCCCTGCTGCACGACACCAGAGCAGCACCAGAACCTGTGGGAGTAAGACAGGAAACACAGTTTACAATGTGTACACAATGCCACCACTAATGCACACATGGGCACATGCACACATGCACACATGGGCACATGCACACATGCGCACATGGGCACATGCACAGATGCACACATGCACACACCTCAGTATATGAGATATCAACTCACAGACACAAACACACCTGCAATCAAACACATAGCACTACTGCTTCAGCCTATTATTACTATTAGTATGCAGAGTATTGAAGGTAATGGTATTACACACTCACCAGTATGGATAGGCTGCCTTGCTGTTACACCAGAGGGACCTGCAGAAAAGAGACATTTATCATCAGTGGGCACAACTGTGCCATTGATACTGTGGGCATGATACAGTTCAGTAGTGCAACAGTTAGCTTCCACAGGTGTACTGCAGATATTGAGGATATCACTAATGCACAATAAATACCAAGATTACAGCTACAAAACGAGGACACACCTCACACATGCATAACCTAACAGTGTACAGAATGGTCAACTATACACATGGCATGTTACCTGCACGCTCTGTGTCCTGCTGCTGTGTGGCTCCAGCCTCCATCATTACACATGTATGCTGTTGTTGTTGCTGCTGTGCTGGAGCCACAATACTCAGGAGTAGTCCCTCCAGTCTGGTGAGGGGGGATGTCTAGTCACCCCACCACCTGTGGCAAGCTACTGCCTGTGGATATCCGACGCACGCTGACGGACATTTCTAATTAAATCACTGCAGTGATGGCGTACCTGCTCATATGTCCGGTTATGTGTGCCTATGTCATTTACCCGACGGACCAGGTCTTGCCACAGTGCAGCCCTCTCCTGCTGGTTCTGGCTGGTGTGGGAAAAGAGTACAGTGAAATCCTGCACCAGGCTCTGGTGTATCTCCTCCTCCTCTGCAGCGGAGTAGACAGGGTTCCGCTGGTGAACAATGGCCCTGAAAAGGAGAAGGAAAATATGTCAGCAATATCTGTCAGCAAACTATAGCACACATGATACATGACTGCAGTGATATAACTTAAGCACCATATATAGCATCTGTCTGTCTGTTGGGGGATACACATGTACATGACCAGATATCAGTGCTCATCCGACAACTGTGCAACAGTACCTGGCACACTCCATACG
This sequence comes from Protopterus annectens, assembly GCF_019279795.1. Taxonomy (NCBI): domain Eukaryota; kingdom Metazoa; phylum Chordata; order Ceratodontiformes; family Protopteridae; genus Protopterus; species Protopterus annectens. The sequence goes on from NC_056731.1 coordinate 217,347,956, forward strand.
ACAGACTAGTATACTGCAGCAGTCAACACACTGCTTCAAGTACATTACACAACCTCACACTGGGGGTTTGTATCAAGGTACTGTATGGGGAACATTATCAGCCCATGCACTGCACACAATGCACGTTACATATTTCACTGGTAATGCACACTACTCTTACTTGCCATAACCCTACCTACACCACAGTGACATACAGGGTAACACAGCACAACATATGGCAATGTAGTATGTGTTGATCGCAATACCTCACACAGCTGTCTCTGGCCTCACACCAAGGACACACACTACCATGACAGACAGACAGTCATGGTGAGCAATCACACCAGTACATAACATGCACCCAGTCACTGGCACACACATTCCACCTCACATATTTGGTTTGCAATGTGTTCATGGGTGTGCACTGTGTCTTAGGTAGGTAGTGTGCTTTTGGCCCTGGGCCTACAGCAGCATACTGTTATGCTACCCTGCCCCTTGTGACACATGTGTTATGATCGTACCTGCTCCTTACAAACAGTTACACAGGGTGACTCATATGGCATATTACCTATCTGCATAACATTCAGCAGGGGTATGTCTGACATCTACTCATGGGGTGCCTTGCTTCTTAATTCTGTGTGGTTTACTACAGGGTATGTCGTATCTGTGGGTAGGGACCTGTACCTCCACCATGTGCTCTATACTGCAGTGACAAGGACGACAGACATAGGTAACTTGTGTTGTGGATGTTGGAGGTGTTACCATGGTTGTTAGACAACTGTCATGGGTGTGACCGAACTATGTATATCCAGCAGTGGTAACCTCTATGTAGGTAGTCTGTGTGCGCTCTGTGGTCTTGTCAGTCACTCTGCATAGGTAATGTGTTTCAGTGCATTGACACAGTTACTTGCGTATGTCTGTGTCCTTCTCCATATCTGCAGCTGTCATGGGAGATACATACGGTGTAGGACATTGTGGAATGTGGAGGGGTACAGTGACCTACATGTCCATAGCTGACACACCATGTCTGCTGACACATTCCATGTACAGGTATTACAGGACTAGTGTGCCACTGTGTATATCAATGTGGAGCCTATTGTACACTTGTTGACCCTGTTCCCCCCTGACACATGCAGTGGTGGGCAGGCATGTACATATGTGGTGGTTACTGGTGTCAGTGTTTTTGAATGGGGTATGGTACTCCAGTATCCACACTGGTGTTCACTCCATGCCTGTAACACCAGGCACCTGTTGCAAGACATCTGCACACATGTGCCTCACACAGTCTATATATGTATATATATATATATATATATATTGATATATTTATATCTGTAAATGGATATATATCTGTTTGTATATATGTATATAAAATATGTATATATAGATGTAGATATATACATATAGATGTGGGGAGAGAGGGGGAGAGAGTGAGAGAGACACAGGGTGAGTGAGAGTGTGTGGGGGTGGGACAGAGAGTGAGAGATAGTCATATACAGACATATCTGTTGTCAGTCAGATCTACCTGTATATGTATAAGTCTCTACAGATATCTATATATGTATGTGTGTATTACATATATCTGTATGTACATATTCTACCAATCTCGATGTCTGTGCAGTAAGTGAGAACCTGGTTCAAGGCTCCTGAGAGCACACCAACGGTACCAGGCAATACCCCGTATCATGCGTTTTGGCCCCAGGACTTGGGACAAAACAAAAAGGGAGGGGGGTGTGTCCACATTCATGGAGGACGCACACACCTCCAGGTTAGTGGCAACACATGAAGCATCACAGACCATCCAGGTGCAGATAACCGTAGGCAAACCTGCTATACAACTGGTAGCATGTTACAGACCACCCTCCCAATCTCAGGGACCACAGTCAGCCTTCCTGTAGACATTGGAGGATATGAATGTCCCACCACACACCATCATATTGGGATACTACGATTACCCTAACATACACTCTGTGCATTATTCTACCCCAAACACCCTAGCCCAAACGTTCCCGGAATTCACTATGTCAAATGCAATGGAACAGCTAGTCACCTCTCCCACAACAGGTGATAATATACTAGACCTGATCATCACAAACATGGGAACAATGTGCTACACACTGGAAGTATACCCCTCACTAGTCACATCTGACCACAGACTATTCCCCCTGGATATACATATCCCACCTCCCCCACAACACAAAAGACTACAGTGGGAAACCTCTCACATGCCGACTTTACACTTCTTATAACTGAGTTGGTATCCTTAATGCCCACTGGACCAGTGTAAACCACTTCCCACAATGCAGACACCTTCACATATTCTTTCTACAGACATCTCCAAGAATGCATGGATCATGCAATCACAAATGAAACCATGACCCTCTCCACCAAGGGCAGGCATCCTGTCTGGTGGACCCCAGCATTGAACAAATTGTATAACAACAGAAGGTAGCTACTGCATGGCAGAGCATACTTCCATAGAGCTACGGCATCTCTGATCAGCAGTAGTAGAAAAATACGTTTTGTCGTACAAACATGCAAGGCCAACAATGAGAGGGACATCGCTATGGTCACTACAGATAACCACAAGGCCTTCCTCTGCTATGTTACACACCTGGGTGGGAACCCTCAGTTGTGTTCACAGTGACATACGCTACACTGAACAGACAGATAATGCCAACATTCAGGCAGACAGGTTCAGTGCAGGTTTCTCCCCTCCCTCACCCACACATGTGGAATTACTTATCCCAGCTGACTGTAACTTCCCTGTCATTTCATATGTCCAGCTGGGAACCACCCTCAGCAGAGCTGTAAACACAGCATCAATGGGACCCAACGGTATTGCAGGTTGCATGCTACGTGAACTGCAAGAGGAGCTACACATGCACATTACATGCTATTCAGCCACAGCCTTACTACAGCATATGTACCTGGACACTGGCATACAGCAACAGTAGTCCCACTCCACACAGGAGGCACCTCTACAGACCCTGGTAACTACCGCCCAATAAGCTTAACCAGCCTGGTCTGCAACACTAAGGAAAGGATCATTATGATACCCAAACACAGAGACATTGGGGACTTAGACACTTGATCCCACCCGGTTTGGCTTTGTAGAGGGCAGATCCTGCCTTATGAACCTGGTTGACCTTTTCAAATCAGTCACTAGAGCCATTGATGAGGGCACAGTGGTCCATACAGCCTACCTGGACTTGCCTACGGCATTCGACACAATACCGCACTCTGGCATCAGAGACATGATCAACAGCTGAAATGTAAATCCATATGTCACATGATGGGTTGCAGACCGGCTAACGGATAGAAACACTACAGTCAAACTCACTGGTGCCATGTCAGACTCAGAGCCAGTCACATGTGGTGTCCCACAGGGCTCTGTCCTGGGACTGCTCATGTTCGGCATATCATTCTCAGATGTGGAAGCAGACATGGGAGGGTAGTGGCTGACAATGTTTAAAGATGACTGCATACTAGGCGCCATAGGCGATACACCTGCTGACACATACATCCTACTGACAGGCCTCACGGACACCAACTGGTGCTGGAGTCATGGCCTTACACTGCATGCCACGTAATGTATACTCATACCCTTTTGGATGGACAAGGTACCTACATATTATCACATAGACAATAACCCACTGAGTACAGACAAAGTAATCAGAGACCTGGTGACACTGTTCAATGCTGACCTCTCATTTGACACCCACATTGCCAAAGTGGTTAGATGGACTTCCTACCTTGCCCACCTTATCATGCAGGGATTCACATCCACATCAAAAGGGGTCATTGTACCCCTATACTCCTCCCTTATCAGGCCCATAACTGTGTACTATGCCCCATTTGGTATGTACCTCACCTGGCACTTGCAACAGCTAGGAGGACCCCATAAGTACATCACCAGGAGGATCAAGGGTCTGCAACAACTGTCATATGCTGCCAGACTAATGCAACTCATGCTCTATTCCATAGCATACTGCCTACGTAGGGGTGATCTGTGCCTGATGTAGTAGGCCATGTCCAATCTGGTATTGATGGACATGTTCCACCTCATACAATCCAAATCCATCAGAAGCACGACAGCTACAGATTTAAACCTCAGCACACATATGAATAGGACATACTGTAGGGACAGATCCATCACTAAGAGGCTTCCCATACTGTGGAACAGGATCCCAGTTCATGTTAGGCAGAGACCCTCACTGACACTCTTCATGTGCATTCTTGACAAGTGGATGGGAGATCATAGGTTTACAGCAGGGATCTTCTCTGTATCACTACTAGACAGAGGCACAGTAAACTAATGCTATTATGTAGGGGGGGTCTTCACTGTGTCACTACTATACAGAGGCGCAAGTTTCTAAATCTATTATATACACTGTCTGCAGATAGCCTAGTACTAAACTATGACACTGTGAAACTATATATGTCTATGTATTTCTACATCCCTCTCTATCTATGTATACACATATGCATATTATATATATATATATATATATATATATATATATATATATATATATACATATCTCGATATACATACGTATACACGTTTTATATATATATATATATATATATATATACTCCTTTTTAGTTCCACATATGTATACACACAGTAACGTACTGCTGAACATCCATTACTGTACAACCTACTTGTACATTGCACTACAACCTACATTGCTATGTGCACATAGCTACTGTCACATACATATGTATGTGGAGCCTTCAGTGACAGTTTCAGTATGTCCCAGGCCCTATGCACATCTTCATATACATAGATACGGACCAATAACACATCTGGAGGGTTCACAGTATGTAGAGTATTATAGTAGTACTTTACATTACCTGTGTTTGTTGCAGCTGTTTGTGTAGGCTTGCAGTTGCTTGGCCTGCTGTCAGCCTCTTTGCTTTGTTGTTTCAGGTTTTTTTTTTCTTTCTCTTTCTTTCTTTCTTTTCTCTCTCTCTCTCTCTCTCTCTCTACCTCCAGCGGGTGCAATGACAGTATTGCATGTGTGGACTGGGAGTACAGGATGCTTTTGTAGGTATCTGCACATGTCCATGTGATGGCCTCTGCACCAATTGTTAGCCAGCATTTACTAATTGCATGCAGCCTGTTGTGTAGTGATTGCAGTTCTCACTGTGATTACAGGACTGTGCTATAAAAAGGTCTGTTAGGTAGGCGTAGCCCTTTCAGATTATCAGGGTGGGGACCATGCTGGTTTGCTGTGGACACTGTTCTGTGAGTGTAAGGGTTGGTATGTCTCTCATATTTCAGGTTGTGTTGCAGACACTGCAATGCATGTTGTTCTGTAAGCTGAGTATTCCTTCCTCCAGTGTCCTGTTCTGACACCTACGACTAGTAATACTGTGTATATGGGTGTGTGTGCTTTCCTGTGGGGATTGTGGTGTAACTGGTATATAGCAGTGGCTCTTGCAATCTGTTGCTATGGCTTCAATATTTGGCCTTTACATTCACTCGTTGTATGCCTGCTAGGTGTCTTTCCTGTAATGTGTTGCTATGGCTTTTCTATTTTCCATTTACATTCACAGCTTGTAATGCTTGCTAAATCTGTTTGGGCAGCAATTCCCTATGTGTTTGTTGTGGTAGGGTGTTACTGCATGCAGTGTGGTCTGGCCATGGTGTGGGCCTTGACACTTACAGGGATATTTGATCATGCTGCTGAGCAGGCCTCAGATACTCTCTGGTGCATCTTTTATCAGCCTCATGGAATGGTACATAGCAGTGGGTTACTCCAATGACATATTCTGATACTCTGCAGTTGTAACTTTGGGTTATTTCAAGCATATGTATTAGTACCCCATTTGTGCCGTGCAGGTGGTGCATACCTTCAGTCAGTCATAGTTACCACTGCATGTGTAGTTACACCTTTCTGCCTACTGTTAGTACATTTGACAGGGTGTCAGTGGGGCACAGTTAACATTTGTTTTCACATCAGGGACATCCCTGTAACTCAGTCACAGTTGCTATGTCTGATCTCTTAATTATTCAACTATGGCAGTGTTTATCCTGCTCTGAGTATGTGTGTGGCTTTCCAAATGCTACTGTGACATTATTACCTAGTAGCTACCAACTAGCATGACTGTTTCTCAGCACACAGTACTATTTTACAAATCCACTAGATTTAACAGTAAATATACATGACATGCTTTGTCTACTAGACTTGCTATATTCCCTTTACATTAATTCCTACTATTTCATGATATATTTCTTTCAGCACAATGTTCTTGTATAGCAGTCATAGCTTAGTGGTAAGTCATGCAGACTAGTGTTTCCAAGGTCCTGGGTTCGAGACTGAGGGAGGTATTTTATTTTGCTGCTGAGAAAACTACAGGCCTTGTCAATCAGAGTGACTAAGGCACTTTTAAGCAGTTGTAAGCGGGTTAGCGCTGGTTTGTGTGGAGCTCACGCATGCGCACTGCCGCTTAGCTTCGCGCACACCCGCTTACTACTGCTTAAAAGTGCTTACTCTCGTGCACACCCACGCTATTTTCTTTTAAAGAAAAGAAAACGGGGAGAGAGGTAAGTGGTGAAAAATGGGGCACAAAGAGGGTAGGACAGTAGGAAAACAAGTTTGGGTTTTGCAGGAGGGATGTAGGAAAGGCCCATAGCTGCCCATTTCTTCGTCAGCAACAGCTGTGCATATGTTTGTAATTTGGTGTGAAATTTTAAACCTTCCACCCCTGAGAGAGGTGTGAGGACAACAATAATATTTGTTGTACAGCCAATTGTAATTGCCAGTTTACATGTCCATCAGACATGTGTGCAAAATGGGCAGCTATGTATGGGGCATCATTTTTTTGTGGGTACAGAGTGCCCTTTTTTTTTTTTCAGGTGAGAGTGGTATGTCAGGTACAGGAAGTCGGTATAGCTGGGGAGGTAGGCAGGGGAGGTTAACAGACAAGACAAACAAGACGCAGACAGGGGGTGGTGTATGACACATGTGGGGGGGTTATACAATTGACGGGGACGGATGTTTGGATATCTCGAGCCCATGAGCCCACAGATGGCAACAGTGGAACTGAGATCCCCACCCATGGGCAGTTGCCACTGTGCCTTCACTGCCCAGGATGGGGCTGTGCTGGGGGCGGTGTAGGCCAGGCAGCAGGCACGCCCGTGAGTTGTGCCACCCGTGCCTCAAGCTGGCATAGGGGCCTAAGCACAGCGTGCCGGATCTCCCTAAGCACCACAGTCCAGACACTACGGAGGGTGAGTGGATGTTCTCCTCCAGCCACACTTGCAGAGGGAGGATGAGCCCCATCCCCTGCAGCGCTTACACCTGCAGGTGGCACAGGGCCACCGGAGGAGGGTCCGGCCTGGGCACTACTGCCAGGTGCACTCGCCAGCTGAGGTGGGAGAGGTGGGTCCGCTGGAACCCGCCCTCCCTGTCATCCTATGTTTTGCATTATGTTATGACAGTTTGGGTTAGTAACGTACAATACCATTCACAATTAGTTGTAACAGCATGCATTAGTATTCCCATTAACCAAACACCCATAAATTCAAGCCATTTAACAGCAAGCATAACACATGCATAATTTGAACAGCAATACACAATCCAGCAACATGCAGGGTTGATTAATGGCAACAGGCCATCAGGTCTGGATGTATGAACAGGGCACATGCATCAACGTACATGCAAATATGTATGAACCAATAGGACAAATGTCCAGGGGTGTTAATTGTGAATGCACATACCCATTTAACGTGGAATGGATTATTTGTGGTTATAGGGTAGGGTGAAGAAATATTTCATTAACAACTTCAAATACCTATACATATGCTGTACATTTCTACTAGCTGCAGATATATACGCACTACAGGTCTGACTACAGTTTCCTATGTGATAACTAATTCAGGTTGGTGATAGGAATGTTACTGCTACATCAATATACATTTCATATTTATTCATACACATTCATATCTGGCTCTGTTCAGCTACATCATCCTGCTACATTTGCTTTATATGACTATAGACAACTGTGGATGTTTGGTATTTCAGACAACCATACTATCTGCATATTGCAAACTGAGAGCAACATATCCAGATTTTGGGACACACATTCCAGCTTCAGTACTTTTTTCAAGACATGTTGCTGTTTGGTTCTGCCTGTCACATTAATTTCATTCTGTACTGACTGCAGTATACTTTATTCAGGAGTTATTACTACTTTACTGGTGGATTCATACCTCTTTCTCACACTCTCTCACTTGTTTTATTTTTACAATTCAGGATGGTACTTAAGTCTAGGCTTTATTGACATGTTTTACTTTTAAAACAGTCAAACTTATTATATTTTTCTCTTCAAGTTTTATATCTTCTATTTATTGGAACAGGATGCTCTAGTTAAAGTCTTATATAGATTCAGTAGATTATTGCTATTAACATTCATGATTGTTTTTATTTTATGTATAGTACTTTCACTTTGTCATGTTAACTTTCCCGCCTGTTTTTGTATTTAAACTGACTGATTCAGATGGGTTTATAGGTCTGAGGAAGCCGTATGGTGAAAGCGCTTACCTGTTCTGTATTTTACATATTAAAACATTTGTCCTTATAATGAATTAGTCGTTGCATCATTTGAGAATTTCTGATGACCTGCTGCCTTTGGGACTACTGAAGTACTGAGGACGATTTTGATGACACTTTGGGACATCTACTGTGTTTTGCTCTTACCTATTGTGTGTTATTACTTTAATGTTTTACTTTTAGTTATAACAATCCTTTCCAACAGTCTCACTTATGTCATGTTTCAGAATTTCAACAGGGATATATTTCACACATGTGTTTTACTCAGCTTCTGCAGCTGTACTTTTCAGCCTGCTGCAGGTTATGTACTATTATATTACAGGTGGGACATCTTTATTTAAGACTCGTTTCATTTTTATGTTTGGATTACAGGCTGCATCACACTTTTGTAATCAAGCAATAGTTGCAAACTCTCTTACACTGTTACTTGCACATTTTATTAATAAGTGACTACACTGCACTCTTTTTCTAACTGTCATACTTATATATTTTTTTACAGTTACAGGGAGAGAATTACTGACCTGCCTGGTGGCAGAACCGCACCAGCCTATCGGCATAGGCTTGATGGTTCATGGAACGGACACCTGCAGCTGTAATATAAATGAAGTAATATTGGAATACACATCTCCATAATATCAGCTAGGTTAATTTCTTACATAAATAATTACATGTAACTTACTCAGTAGTGGGGCGTTGGGCATTTGCCGGGTCTCCTGGATCCAACGGTTCAGTTGGTCCTGCTTCCATCTCTTCAGGTCCACATGGTGGTGACGGACCTGTTCACCAGTCCTTGGTATTCTTGTGGCACTGGTGAGATCATGTGCCAACCGGTCCCACGCCTCAGCCCTATATGCTCCCCACAGGACCTGGCCCTGCATGAGTTGGGCCTCATGATCATGGACGAGAAGCCAAACCATATATTTGGACTCCTAAATGCCCCACCTCTGTGCTCGGAAGCAACTACCCTCTCCTACACCTGACATCCTGGCTGCAAGTCAGTTCCACAATCGGTTATGCTGTGTATTCCCGCCTATGGGGCTTATATATGCCGTTTTCCCCGCACTTATCTGTGATTGGCCATTTTGGAATTGTATCAGCTTCACAAAATCTGCTTTGTCATGCTCCTCTTTCTATTCATTCCTATATATATATGCTATTACTGCATTTCTAAATGCAACTGTCATGGCTTAGTGGTTCAGTACTTTGACTATGGTGTATGGTATCCTGGGTTCGAACCTGGACATTGCTTTTTATATTTTATGACTGTCTACACAGGCTAGGAGGTGAGTCTGTGTTAAGGCAGTTTTGATACAGCTTGCTCAACGTTGCCCGTCGGTTAGCTTGTTGGCGCGGTGCGCAGCTCCGCGCAAATGGATCACGCTGGTTTACGTGTCGTTTGGCTGTCAGCACGCATATTACGCTCAGCTCAGCTACGGGCACACAGTTTCAGTGTGTTAAAATGCTGCTCAACCCCAAGCACTCATTTTACACCTATTAAACCACTGCTCACTTACGGGCACTCATTTTACACCTGTTAAAACACTGCTCACCTACGGGCACTCATTTTACACCTATTAAAACACTGCTCACCTACAAGCAGATATCCTCAACTTGTTAGACTGTAGCTCAGCTATAGGCACATCTGACATTTTTTTTTTTTATCTCACATTTCTTCAAAATACATGGCCCATTTCATTACATTTTACATAAAATATAATTTTATATATGTACATATATGTCAGGAACTTGTTTCATGCTTATTTCACTAAAAATAAAAATTGATGTTGTGGGGGCTCGAACCATGACTGCCTCCTCTTCAGCCGAGGTCTCTACCACTACGCTATTGCTTCTTGGCTTACTTTGCATATTTAGTTCTTATATGTTTTTCCACTGACTGCTAACTGTGGCTAAGCGACGGGCACACCCGCGCAAACGAGCGCACTCACGGGCAAACATCTTTACAACTTATAAAAAAATATATAAGATGTTCATTTCTACATTTTATGTTCATAGTCTGTGGGGGCATGTGTTGTGTTGTGTTGTGTTTATTCACATTTACACGGACTCTGTCGTGGGGGTTTACTTTTGAGACTTTTACTTTTCTGGGGGCATGTCCGTTTGCAGGGCTCGCCATACGGATACGCCCCCTACTGTCTTACATGGACCGTGTTAGCCTTAGGTGTGATTCAGCATGCCCTCATGCATATGCATGGCATGCTGACGTCACACCGTTTAACTGCAGCCTCTGTGTAAGCCTTGTAACTCTTACACGGAGGCTTCGTGAATCCTGCCCATTGTCTCGCTATGTTAAAGGAGTTTAACATAGCGAGACAGCTTTAAAAAAGTAACGGAGATCTTCCTTTCTCCGTTGCTTTTTTTAAAGCTGTGTCTCTATGTTAAACTCCTTTAACATAGCGAGATACTTCATAAAAAGCAACGGAGATCTTGCTTTCTCCATTGCTTCCACCCACAGCTCTGATGTACTGTAAGCATACGCATGCGCAGTACATCAGAACTGCCGCAGACTACCAGACAGCTGCAGAAGGGCAACAAGGAGGCATTATACAATGCCATTATTTAAGAAAAGTAAGTATTTGTTTTCTTAATGTCATTGTATAATACCAATAACCCACTTCTGGGTGTGGGTAATGCTGGATTTACCCACAGTTGTCTTTGTTTGGCCACTCGGGCTTCACACCAACCGTGGGTAAATCCAGCATTACCCACACCCAGGCATGGGTTATTGCTATATTAACTAGCTTTATAAATCCACTAGGGGGTTGTTGAAAGGGGGAAAAAGCAGTATACTATACAGTTTGTGTTAATCAGGGTTAGTACATGGGCATATCCATTGTGCTTTAAGGAGTAATTTTAGTTGATGTTTGAAGAGTGGTAATGATGAAAGTAATTGTAGGTTGCTGGGGAATCTGTTCCAAATCTTCCCCATGGAATTAGAGAAGAGGGAGTCTCTTGCTTTATTATGGGATTTCTGGATGGTTACTTGTAATTTATTTGCAGAGCGAAGAGTAGTAAGATTTTTATATGGATAGATTATGCTACTGAGAATAGGAGTATTGTTGGTATGAAAGTATCTTATGGGTAATAGTAAGTTGTTGAAATAGTAGCTGGTTTTGGAGTTCTAGCCATCCTAGCTGTTTGAGATTTATACAGTGATGGGTTCTATATGGTGAGCCCGTGGCAAATCTGGCAATGTTGTTATAGGAAGTTTCCAGCTTGTTTAGGTTAGATTTGGAAAGTTTAGTATAAATAGATGAAGCATAGAGGAGGGTAGAGATCAGGTGGGTATGGGCGATAGTGGTTCTGGCTTCAGGGGTATGGAAGGATTTTATCCTAGATAGTAAGCCAAGTTTTATGTTAACAGTTTTAATAGTAGTGTTAATGTGTGTGTCAAAGTTAAGACTTTGATCAGTTGTTACGCCTAAAAGTTTGGTGTTCGGGTCAGGTGCAATTACAGTACCATTGCTAGATTTAACAATGAGGTCAATAGGAGGGACTTTAGTGTGGGAGTAAATATCAGTAATTTAGTTTTTTGGCATTTAGTAGGAGGCAATGTTGCAAGAACCATTTTTCAACTGAGTTAAATACTGTCTGGGTAGTGGTTTGGAGCACAGCAGATGAGGTGGCAGAACACACTAGTGTGGAGTAGTCTGCATATTGTATGTAGGTAGCTTTTGGAATATTTAGCTTTAGATCGTTGATGAAAATAGAGAAAAGGAGAGGTTCCAGGATGAAGCCTTGTGGGACCCCAAGAGTAGCAGGAAGAAGAGTGGAAAGGTTATTGTCCCAGAGGACAGCTTGCAGTCTGTTTTCTAAGTAGGACTTGAACTATCATAATGCCTGTGAGTTGAGTGAGAGTTGTTTTAGTATGTCTAGTAGTAATTGATGGTTCACCATATCAAAGGCTTTTGATAGGTCTATGAAGAGTGCACTGGAGAGCCTGTTGTTGTTATGATGCTTATTGATGCAGTCAGAGAAGGATAGTAGGGCAGTAGTAGTACTATGGAAAGGCCTAAAACCATGCTGACAGTCTGATAGAAGTTTTTTTGGAGAAGGTGATCAAGTAGTTGGTAGTGGATACATGTTTCCATTATTTTGGTTAGGGGGAGAGTAGGGCTATGGGGTGAAAGCTGGATATTTCGGTTGAGTTACCACCCTTATGAAGTGGAATTATGTGAGAGATTTTCCAGAGAGATGGGATAGAACCTTCAGTAATGGTTCTGTTAATTAGTATGGAAATAGGATAGAAAAGTACTTTAGCTGCAATTTGCAGGTATTTAGCTGGTGGGAGATCAGCTGATGAGGTACATGATTTAAGTTTAGTCAGTAGGGTAAAGATGAAGGATGTAGTGATTGGATTTAATTAAAATGTAGGAGGTTTACTAATCATGGGGAACGTGAGGGTTGAGCTGACAGGAGGTTAGGAATTAGCAAGAGATTGTACAGTTTCTGTAAAGAAGGTATTGAAGGGGTCAGCAATTTCCTTAGGAGTGCTTAAGGAAAGTCCTGAAGGGGTTGGTGTCTTGGAGTGTCCTGGGTGTAAAAGTCTATTAATAGCTGTCCAGATAGTTTGTGGGGTTTGTTGATGCTTGTCTTGGGGTTTAAAGTAGTTGTTTTTTTTATCAAGGAGTATTGATTTTTTTTTTGTGGCATTTCTACAGTGTTTGTAGTTCTGGTGATCGGTTGGGTTTTTAGTACATCTCCATTTAGTCCAGATCTTATTTCTTAATAGGATTTTGTGCCTTGTCTCTTTAGAGAGCCATGGTGCAGCTTTACTTCTGGTTCTTATGGATCGACTAGGGGTATGGTATTCTAGTATTTGTAAGAATTTGGAGTTAAAATAGGATACTGCTTCCTCAAGGGAGAGTTGTTTTAAGGGAGACCAGTCACAGGCTTGTAGCTCAGCTTGGAAACTTACAGCATTAAAGTGTTTTTTTTTTTTGTTTTGTGTAGTTTTAAGGATGGTTTGGTTAGGGAAGAAGATTTTTTGCCTAATTATATAAGTAAGAAAGTGGTCACTAATATCATCAGGAAGGATATCTGCTATATAAGTGAGGGGATTTTTTTTACTAGGATCCAGTCTAAGGTACTCTCTTTACTACTGGGTTTATGGATTCTGGTTGGGGTGGTGATAATTTGAGAAAAGCCATACAGGTTTATATGGACTGAAGGTTTATTAGAGGTACAGCAATTCCAGTCTATATTGAAGTCACCAAGTACTATGGTTTCTTGAGGGAGGGAAGAAGAGAGCCAGCAGAGGATATTTTCAAGGGTGTTGATGTTATTGCCTGGAGGTAGGTAGGAGTAAATTATGTAAATAGATTTGCGGGTATTGAGCTGAAGTTTACTGATAAGGATTTCTACATTATTATCTAAAGGTATTTGTAAGTCTACTGCAGACACATTTAGCTCAGATTTATACAGAATTGCTACCCCTCCACCCTTTTGGGTTGTATGGTCTAATCTTATTATATTAAAACCTGGTGGAATGATTTCATTGTCCTTTGCTCCTGGTTTGAGCCAGGTTTCTGTTAGACATAGGACATCAAAGGAATGTATGTCAAGTAGAGCATGAAGTTGGCTAATTTTATTGTTTAAGCTCTGTATGTTAAGATGAGCTATGAGTAGGGGGTTTGCAGTTTTGGTAAGGGTAACTGGGGTGGTAGGATGGGCTGGTGGGGATTTAGTAGGATGTTGGATTGGATAATTAGGGGAAGGGGAGTGTCCTGCGAGGTATAAATATAGGAGCACTGAGGGTGGGTGGGATGTGGGGGTAGGGTAGGGGAGCGGAGTGAGCCTGCAAGGCGAACGGAGCTGGTAGAGCCAAGTAGTAGAAGAAATGTCAAGGAAAACAATCATTAAGTGTGAGAATTCTGAAGGCAAGTTTGTAGAGTTGTGGAGTAAAGTATAAAGGATTTCAATGATGGATTTGGGATGTCAGAGGAGTGCAGAGTGAAATTAAATCTAGAGGGACACTAATTAAAGAGAGAGGTTAGTAAGCAGAAAAAGGCTGGGCACACAAATAGGTAGAAGCAGGTAATAAGAGGAAAAGGATAAATAGGGCAGAAAGCTAAGAGTATAGTGCCACCTGGTGGCCGGACACTTAATGGCAGCAGGAGAGCTATAAAAATGATTAGATATTTACTACGTATAAACACATCAGGAAGGATGACTGGAAACTGAAATGAACTAGTTAACTGACTGACTACTACACATATACATGCTTTCACTCCAGCTGCTTATACAAAATGGCACTCTGCTTGCATATGCTCAGTACTTTTGTGCATGTGCCCATGAACTACAGTGGCTTTAAAGGTACAACACATGCACTATGATCCACACTCCCTGTGTTCGAGTGGGTTTCCTCAGGGTGGTCTGGTTTCCTCCCACATTCCCAAGAGACATGTTGCAAGTGGATTAGACATTCTAAATTGGCCCTAGGTATGAGTGTGTGCATGTGTGTGCCTTCTGAAGAAGGTTGGGTGCTGAGCTGGCAACTCAACAATGTAAAACTCCACTGCCACTTGTCCTGCAGACTGATGATCAACTGTGGTGATCCCTAACAGGCACAGCCAAAAGGAGAAGATGACGACTAGTCTTTATAGCTAGAGAGTCACAGACAATAATTAAACCAAACCAGCCAGCAGCACAAGACCTATAAAAACCTATTACATTGTGTCTATTTTCAGCAACTAAAATTTGAAACCCAAAAAGAATTTTAATTAGAACATAACAAAAAATTGTCAAGACAAAAGTTGTTTGATCATAGAGTGTTTAAGGTATATGCCTTTCAACCACAAGGTGCAAGGTTTGATTCTCACCACTGGAAAGAGCTTTACAGATTGAGTTTGATTCCAATTGATGCTGGTATGGAGAACCAATGCCATTTATTATACCGCAAGGTAAGGATAGAATTGTCCCAGTGTTAGGGGATGTTTTAGTGGGTGAGAGTCCCACAGTACCAGGGCAGGGCTGGAGTCTGTTCATAATCAGCCTTCACCTCCTTGCAGTACTAAACAAATGAAGTAAATTTTGCTCCAGACTAATTCTAATGATCTAATTCTAATTCTGATGATCTATAATGAATGCTACATGCTATGAGTTGTGCCAACATATGTTGTAATTTTTTATCCAAATTGCCATTTCAAAGTCTCTATAGCCTCCTAACATCTGATTACTATCCATACTATATAGGGACCCCCAGAAGTTTTGTATCACTGTTTAGGGGGGTTATATTGCCCACGTTGAGAACTACTGGTTTAAGCAAAAGTAACTCACATTTAAGTTACTAGTTACGAAAAAAGTAATATATTACTGTTACTAGTTACTATTTTGAAAAAGTAACTAGTTATATTACTATTTACTAGAAATTGTAATATATTACTCCCATCACTGGTTATATCTATGTTACAGCTTGATATCACCCACTGACAAGTCTCTTCTTTGTTAACTTCACTTTAAATTCTAAATGTTTTTTTTTTCTGAAAAGTCCATGCAGGTTGCCCGCATAGTCATAAGCTGAAAAGATCACTTGACTAGCCTACTCACCCAGTTAACAGATAGAAATAAATAATATAAATAGTTCCACAGCTATTATTGTTATACTTCTGACTGTAGCCCTTCTTATTTTTTCTCTACCTTTTGTTCCCTGAACTTATCATATGTAGCTGTTCAATACAGCACTCAGGAGATCATTATGTGTATTGTATGTTCTCTCTGTCATCCATTATTTATATGTGCAAACTTCTATAATTGTATGCATTCTACCTAGCCTGTATATATTTGCATATAGTCTTGAATTTCATAACCGTGTATTTATACTATATATTTGCACAACTGTATGTTTCTATTACAATGACTACTGCCCAGATGGGTCCAGGTCATAGCTGAAAATCATCTTTAGACCAGTCTAGCAAAATAAATAATCCAGATTGCTGATCCAGAAAATTCTTCATTCCTAGATAACCAAAATGTTCTACCGCCCCATGGTATTTCTACAGTTGATCTTCTTCTGTATTAAACGCAATGTCTTGCTAACAAGTAATCACTTCTGTTTTACTTAACCAGTACAATATCACCTTTATTTGTCAGCTGTCCTTATACAGTTTACATTGTAAGTTAACACCTTTTCTCAGTTTTTGAGATGTTCTTGCTTAATCTTCCTCTTTTCTTGTTTTCTTACACATTCTTTGTCCCATTGTCATGTACTTTATCAGTCCATTTTTGTCATGTATTTTTTTCTATTTTACCACCAGAAATTCTCCTTCCTCTCATTTATTTAACCCCTGCACACTATTTATTTCTGTATCTGTTTCACCCTTTAATTTTCTATCACTTGCTAATATTCATTTATTTTTTCCTCTACCATCAGGCCGAAGACTCTCTTTATCCTATCCAGTACAAAAAGGTTTACAGTTAAGTGTCCTGTGCATTCCATACTGCTCAGACTGTCTTTTTGGATATATACCATTTAAATTCCCTCCTGTCTTCCTCCCTACAAAAGAAAAAGGTTTCTGGTTGCATACAACACTGTACTATACTCCTGATACCAGCAATACACACAGTATTTTCATGTTCACAAATTTTTCTGCATGTTATTTTACTACTACCTCTGCTTTCGATCCCTAACTCCATATTTCAAGTCTGTTTCTCATGTCTTTTGCAATTCCTCCACAGAATAGCACATGGTTTATTATGTTTAAAAATGTACTTGGATATACTAAGTCACTTAAAAAAAAATCTGTATATTTCACTTTATGTTCAGTGTTATGCTGCAGAATTAAAATCTATATATGATATAATGTTCTACTACATTTTTTTCTAATACAAGCAAACACAAAATTTCTGTCTAATTCTCAAATACCAGTTTATACAGAATATCTTGTCCAGCACACAGTTTTTCATTTCTTTCCCCCATTGCCTGTCAATAATCAACCTTTTCCCTAAATGTTTTTCATTCCTCATCACCAGGGTTTGGGTCATCGGAGAGGGGCAATCATTCAAGCAGCCATTGGGGATGGTGTGCATTTTTTTTTCTTTATGTAGCCCGAACATTACTGCACACGTGGCATTAGAACAGGGGGAAATATGACATGATGTGCAGTGGGCTGAATGTGAAGGATGTTTCCCTTTGTGCAGCGCTGCCCTCTCTTTTGATGCATGGAAATGTTTTTTACCAGTCTATACCAGGGGAAGTGAGCAGGCCACTCTCCTTCACTCTCCCCCCTTTCTGCCAGTCTCTTCTATTGCTGCAGCTGCTAATTCTTGTACTACAAGTATTAGGGTGCATGAATCCTCAACACATTAAAAAAAAACTGACTTAGTTATCCATGTCCAAATGTAATACCTGCTTAAAGGCAGTCTTACAATTTTTGCAAGCCGTAGCCTGAGGACACTTTTCCTATTACTTACCAGGTCTCTTTTCTTACTCTCCATCAGTGCTTCTCTGCAAATGCTTTTCTCCCTAGTACACATTGTCATTCTTGGCTTTCTCTTGCTCATTTAGACTCACATCTCTCAGCATGTATATTCAGCTGGTAACACTTGAGTCAGTGACATAAGCAATATACACTGCAGAAAATCTTTGGCTATACCATACATTTTTCTTTACTTTTTATATGACTTGTCCTGCTGTTACCAATTGGATCTGTACTGTGTCTACAAATTCTTTTTTCACATTCATTTAATTTGAAATATGGCTTCTGAATTCCTCTCTCTGCAGGACCATTATTATTCTCCAAAGAAGCAGAAACTAGGACACAGGGATGGCCACAAGACAGAAATTGTTGAGGGATGGGTACCTATCATCTACCCTATATAAATCCATTATTTAGCATATACTGATTCCTGCTGTAGTACAAGAACATTTGCATGTTATTTGTCTACTGTAGTTCTTGGTATTGATGCATGGGTGTTCTTTAGTATTCTAGAAGGGTTTTTACAAATGCTGAGAACTGACTCTACCCAGTCTAAGAGAAGAAAAACAAAAACTGAATGCTGTTCTTTCTCAGACATTCTTGCACTGAACTCTGATCAGTTAGGAATGTCTTTCGGCTCCTCCCATTAGGGGTTGCCACAGAGGATCCCTGGTCCACAGATTGATTGGCAGTGGAGTTTTTATGGTGTTGAGTTGCCAGCCTAGTGCCCAACCTTCAAAGAAGGCACACACACACGCACCTATTGCATATCTTTAAAACTGACTTGACCACAGGGAGGACATGCAGACTCCACAGAAGGTGCTCCAGCTTATCGAACTGGAGAACCTCTTGCTGTGAGGCGGCAATGCTAACCGCTGCACCACCATGGCCAAATTCGGATCAGTTACTGAACTTAAATAGCAGGCAAGAACTCCAGCAGTGGCATTAGCAAGAAAGTCATTATATCCTTTAATGCTGCTACTAGCTGCAAATTTATGTCTCTTCTGAAGTGATTTTATTTCTGTCCTCAGGTGCTCCCAGAGATGAACCTTACCTCTGATAATGACTGCTGAATTACTAGGAGCTACGAGACACCAGGAAGGTGGCAGTAATGAGATCACAGGTTCAGCCTAGCACATTGTGACTACAAACATACTTGTTTAAATATCTTTAGCATATTATTTTAATCAGTACTTCATGGTTCTAATTATGCATCATCAGTCCCTGTGGTGTTATCCTTTAAAATAGCAAGTCTCAGTACTGAAGAAATTAATCTCACTCACAGGTCTTCAATGGGAGTAGTTTAAAGGGAATTGTGAAATGAGGTGACCTAAGCATGAGGATACAAACCCTGTCTTCTTTTTAACAACGATGCTTGCAGAAAGAAGCACATATTAAAGTTCATGTCAGAGGCAGTTCTGTTTCTAGTTAAATGAATACTTCTTAAAGAGGCATAAATTCCCCTCAGAGATGTTTCAATTCATCTAACATGTACACATTAAATATTTTAAATAGCATATTCTATGTTTTCTCTTCAAAGTCCACAACAACAATGTATTTAGTTGGCAGTGAGCATATTTAATTCTAATAATCTTGACATTTATACTTTTTTGGGTGTCTATTGTGCAAATATTCAAAGCATTTTGGTTTATATCTTTCATTCTGAGATTGGAAAGTGAAGTGTTGATGTGGTTCTAAGCATTTAATCTCTATCCTTGATGCATGACTTGCTGTTAGCATTGTGGGATAAACACATGGTGTTCAGAAAGGAAAAAGGGATTCATTAAGAATGCTGATCGGCATTTCATATTAAAAAAAATGTAGATGCCATGGTCCCATTGCATAGTCAGAACATTCGAGAGATCTATTTTTCAAGAGCACTTTACTATTGTTAAAATAAACATATAAAAATAATAAAGATATGAATATTTGTCATAATGTTATTTATCTATGCATTTAATTGGCGTGGTCCACTTTTACAATGACACTTTTCAGCCATGACCTAGGCAATAGGCACAGAAGTATTTAACATTCATGTTTACTGATAATTGTACAAAGTTAAATATCAGTAAGGTGAAAGTTACAGAATGTAGTCTGCAGTATAACACAGAAAGAAAGTTAAGGTTATATAGTCATTCTGTCAGTCTTGAGTTGCCAGAAAAGGCGTGTGACATAGTCATATGGAATTGGGAGGTGTACATAGGCACTGCTACAAAAAGTGGGAGCTAGAGAGTATCACCTAGCCGTGACATATCCTCAAAAGTTGTATGTTGGAAAGGCTGGAATGGATTAAAGGATGTCTGTCTTTTCTGCTTGACCCCTGTCAGAATTTTGAGACTCTTCAATGCAAGTACAGAAACTCTGAAAAGGTAAGTGTAATCCTTGGAACATAACAGTGCAATGCAAAAATAACTGTTACAACTAAAAAAAAGCAATTTTACAGGGCCAAGCACCTCTGTACTCCTCAAAGTGGGGAGCCCTATTGCTTATATATACCAACCCCAAGATCACTGTACTCTGGAGAAGAAGGAATAGTCCAAGATTCAGCATTTTGGAGTTAATGTTTCTCTACACCGACATTTAAGTTCTCACTCTTCTTAGGATCATACTTAAGGTCCTTGAACATACAATGGTAATAACCCCTTCTACTTCATGCGCTAATGGATGTGGGAATGACGAGAGTAGAACGGGGGTAGCTGGTGCTACCGGGCTGCTGCTCCACAGTCTTTCAGTAGTGTGGCTACATTTTTTTTTCAGCTACTGACAATTTGCACTAAATTATTTAGTCAAGGAGCTGTCATTAAGTCATACCAGGCTATTTATTTATTTAATGAATTTCTGCGCTACTCACATGAGTTGCCAAGTCTGCTAATGTCAACTGCCAATTCCCAGAGCAAATGTTTATGTTTTATTCATGACATGGTGTAATGCTGTTGACCATCTTTGATGAAGACTGTCGGGGGGGAGTAGCATATTTATACTGTATGTGCTCTTTTTTAAAACAGCCAGGCAAATAGGATGATTCTCCCATTCACAGTGAAGCTGTTACACCTGGCATTACTCCACCCATTGTGACTACTTTTAAATGGTATGGGGGTCAGTTGAGCTGCATGGTAGCTGGAATGGCAATACAGTCCAAGCCTCCCCAGTCCCATCTGTTGTTCTGATCTTCAAAGTTAAAGTTTTTTTTTTATTTTTTGAGTGGTTCCTGCCTGTTGTTTTTGGATATTTCTTCTTATTGTTCTAATCTTATCTGAGTGGATAGCTATTTTAAACTCCTTTATTAAATTTTCACTTATGACATAGACAAACATACTTTAACAAAAATGGAAACAAACCATTTTAACATTATTTAAATACAATATACATCACATATATTTACAAACATGAGTCCAGTATTAGAAAAGCTTTTCGAATTCCTGCCTTCCTTTAAAACTCCTCTTCCTGAATATTATTATCCATACATTGTTCCCACAATTTCCAAGTACTTCCATGTAATTTGCTCCTTCCCTTTTCTAAAGAACCCTCTTTGAGTTCATTTATCTCTTTTATAATATTCAATACCTCAAATACAGTTGGTGTAGACTTTGATTTCCATTTTCTAGTAATTGTTTTTTTTTTGGTAGCCAACAGAATTAAACTTAATAACATCTAACTATGGCTATGCAATTCAGAGTCTGTATCTCAGCTCTAAATAACAACTTATGTACTTAACATAATGTTCCATCTGTGTTGTCGATCTTCATTTATCCTTGACGTTTGGGACATGGTTCCTATCCTCGGAACCAGCTCAGCCATTATACACCTAGCACCAGCCAAAAACTCTCAAGCTAAGACACTACCCACAATACCCCTCTCCAGATTACCTCAGATCGAGTTTGTAGCTACACAGGGAGAAAGAAGAATATGTATATAGAACTGAAGAGCCTATGTCCAAGGTCAAACCTGAAAAATTACCAGGACAAGCATCTGTCCTTCAAGGAGTATGCAGGAGGGGGAGGGAGTGTGGGGTGCCAAGGATAAATGAAGATCGACAACACAGATGGAACGTTATGGTAAGTACATAACTTCTTAATGTGCTGTTGTCAATCTTCATTTATCCTTGACCTTTGGGACAGAGTCCCCAGCTACTTTAGATCTTGGGTGGCCTTATAGAAGAATATTTTTGAGAACCATAGGCCCAAAGGATGCTCTTCACCTGGAGACCACATCCAATTTGTAATGAGTAATAAAGGTATGCTGAGTAGCCCAGGTTGCTGCTATGCATATTTCATCCATGAAAGCCTTGGAATGGAAAACAGCAGACATGGTTATCACCCTAGTAGAATGTGCTCCGACTGGTGCTGGTAATTGGAGATTCTTTTTTTGTATATGAAAGCAATACAATCTCTTAACCCCTTTGATAAGGTGCCTTTTGAAACAGATTTCCACAGAGATGTACCAGAACAGGAGACAAATAACTGGTCTGATTTTCTAAATTCTTTAGTTCTGTTGAGGTAGAAGTGTAATTGTCTGTGAACATCCAGCAGTTCTAAGCAATATTCACCTTTATTGGAAAAATTTGGAAAGAAAACAGGTAAATCAATGGTTTGATTAATATTAGTTTCTGAGACCACCTTAAGAAGAAAACATGAGTTGGTTTTTAGTGAAACCCTAGCCTTATGAAATATCAGATATGGTGGTTTTGAAGATAGAGCTTGTAACTCGGAAATTCGTCTGGCTGAGGTAATAGCTATCAGAAAAATGATCTTCCATGACAGAAACTTCAAGTGACAGGTAGCTGCCAGTTCAAAGGGAGAAAGTACAAAAGACTGCAGAACCATAGCCAGATCCCAAGGAGCTAGAGGGTCTTTATAAGGTAGTTTCAACCGCAAGGTTCCCTTAATGAAAAATACACAATCTATGAGAAATTACCAAATGGTCTTCAAAGCCATTGTGGAAATTGGAGATAACCACCAGTTGGAACTTAATAGTAGACGCAGAGGCTCCTTGTTCAAATAGCATTGCCAAAAACTCCAATACCTTTTCAACTTGGGCAGAGAAGGGGTTAAGACCATTATTGTGTGCCCAAATAGAAAATCTTTCCCACTTGCTGTGGTAAAGTTTCTTGGTGGAAGGCTTATGGGAAGCCAGTAAAATGTTTTGAACTGAACAGGATAAATGTTTCTGCCTGGCAAATAATGGAACTGGAGGAGCCAAGCTGTAAGCTTGAAGTTCTGAAGACTGGGGTGCACCAGTCCCTGTGGATGAGACAGAAGATCTAGAACTGGGTCCAGACTCCATGGATGGTGAGTTAGATGAAGCCACAGAAAGGGGAACTAGACTTGTCAAGGCCAATGTAATGAGGATCACTTTGCTTCTCAACTTGCTGGCTTTCTTTAAGAAGAAAGGAATCAGTGGGAAGGGGGAAAGGCATAGAGCAGTCCCAATGGTCAATCGTGAAGGAAAGCATTGCTCAGGGACACCCCCTTACAGGGAATTAGGGCAAAGTAGTTGCTGCACTTGTTGTTCAGGGGTGATGCAAAAAGGTTGCAGCAAGGCTGGCCCCAGTGACAGAAAATCTCCTTCGCCACTCTGGGGTTGAGAGACCACTCGTGAGGCAGGAGAATGCATCTGTTCAGTTTGTCAGCTATCACGTTCGAGCTCCCCAGGATATGCATTGCTATCAGAAAGTGGTTGGAGGATATCACCCATTGCCACACTCTGAGGGCTTCTTGACACAGAGGGTAAGACTTGGTTCTGCCCTGTTTGTTGATGTACCAGACTACTGACGTTATTTGATTGAATTGCAATTGGTCCTGGAGGGGGGACAGTTTGGAAGGCTTGCAACGCTAAGAGCACTGCCTTCAGTTCTAGGACATTGATATGCAGATTACCCTCCATCGAGAACCAAGTGCCTTCAACTGTTCTTCCCAGATAATGCCCCATCCCACCCCATCTGGAAGGCATCCATGGTCACTATGGCCTTGGGTTGAGGTGGAGAAAAGGGACGGCCTAAGAGAATTTCCTCAGATTCCATCCACCAGGAAAAGTCCTTCTTGCAATGACTGGTGATTAAAATGAGATGAATCATTGAATGGGCCAGGACAGACCACTGGGATGCCAGAAGCCACTGCAGTAGCCTCATGTAAAATCTAGCTAGCAGAGCTAAGCTAATGGCTGCTGCCATGGATCCTAAGGCTTGAAGGACTAAGTGCGCGTACCTTGTCGTTAGAGATAATGGCTTGTACATAGGATCTTATCTTCTGTAACCTGTGAAGAGGAGGGTAAACTGTACAGGTGGTAGTATTTAGACAAACTCCTCTGAACTCTAGATCTTAAGTAGGACTTAGTTGAGATTTTGAGTGATTCACTGTGATGCGCAGATGAGCAAACAGGCAAAGAATGAAGTTTGTTGCTTGAAGCAGTAGATACCTGGTGGGAGCAGTGATTAGCCAGTCGTCTAAATAGAGAAACACCCGTAATCCATACAGTCTCAAGTGAGCTGTTACAGCTGAAAAACACTTAGTAAACACCCTAGGGGCTGTGGTGAGGCCAAAGGGCAGCACTCTGAACTGAAAATGACTGTCTCCTAGCCAAAGGCAGAGGAACCTTCTGCAGCATTTATCCATTTCTATGTGGTAATACGCATTCTGAAGATCTATAGAGCACATCCAATCATCTTCCTCTAAAAAGGGTAGGATAGACTGAACCATGACCGGAATTTTGCTTGCTGAACAAACTTGGTCAGAAGGCTGAGATCTAAGATTGGTCTCAAGTCCACTGCCTTTTTAGCAGCAAAAAGAACTTTGAGTAAAATACAGATCCTATCTGGTCTGGTGGGACTTCTTGGATAACTCTTTTTTTCTAGCAGCTTTTGGATTTTCAGAGTGCTTGAGCCCTCTGATTGGGTGGAACACCAGGGAGTCTTCATCTTGATCTTGGTATGAGAGTGAAGGGAATATGGTAACCTCTAGCAATGATCCTTTGCACACAAGTATCTGAACTTATCTGTTGCCAGGCTCTCAAGTGCAGAGAAAATCTTCCCCTTACTACTTCCAGAGGTAAGCAATCAGGCCCCCTTTCAGGATTGCTGGTAGGGTTGCTCAGAGAAAGAATCTCTGGAACTCTGATTTTGCAGGCCACCTCTACCACGGGGTCGGTGTCTTCCATTAGAGCTCCCCCCTCTGCCCCGAAGGGAGCCACCACCATGTGTGTCCTGAAAAGGTCCTTGGGATTTTTTGAACTACATTTTCCCACTCTTCTGATTCCTACAGTAAGATTGTTGGGGAGCAGAAAATTGAATGCCCACTGCAGATAGGGCCTTTACACCTTTCTTGCACCTGGCTAGAGTCTCTCTGACTTTATGACTGACTAAGATACGTCAAAAGGAGCATTGATAAAGGAAGACTTAAATGGCTTCACAAACTCACACAAGTGCATCCAGGTGTGAGGCCTTATGGTGATCCCTAAACCTGCTGCCCTCATTGTCCCTTTGGCTACATGCACAATGAGTCTCATGGATGAGTTGGAGAGTCCAAGGTGGCCAGCTGGGAGGCCATTTTATCTTGGACCCCGTCAGACACAGCTCCTTCTAGGGTGTCTGATAACTCTTTAATGAAATCCCTTTTGAGCCTAATAAAATGTGCCAAAAAATTCAGGGACCTTAAAGCAAAGGTCAATGAAGCATACATCTGCTTTCCAAATCTGCCCATCACCCATAGACTCTTGGTTAGGGGGATGAATGGGGGAACTCTCTTCAGCTAGTTCCTTTTTGGTGGCCACCCCCAACGCCACCACCATAGCATCTACTGTTAACCTTTTAGCCCAATGCTGGTGGTCTTCTGGAATTGAGAGTATTTTGTCCAGTCTCCGGGGAACTGGCTCTATGGAATCAGGAGCCTTCCAAGCCTATTGCCCAATCAATTTAATAAGATCATCAGTGGGCATGGTCACCCAAGTAGATGAGCAACCACCAAAAGCATGCAATACACTGACTCTTCAGAGTTGGGGTAACTGATAGCCCAAAGACTCTCTGTTTCAGAATCTCAAGGATGTCTCCAAAGGAGACATCTTCTGAGGGTGACTGTTGGGAACCCTCCCCATCATCAAAGTCCGTGTCTTTTCTGACAGATTCCTAAGGGAAATTTAAGTGTTTCCTCTTGCATGTCTTTTTCTAGGGTGGCTTCTCAGTGGGAATCTCTGAGGAGGACTCAGAAGAACAAGGGCCCTATGCAGGGATATCTTGCATCTTAGGTAATCACTGCTTGGGCATGGAGGTTGCTGGCAGCTCTGGACAAGAGGGCGTCCTGGGATAAAACTCCGACATGGTAGGGGACAGCTGAAAGCTTGCAGAGGCCAATGTCCTCTCCATTACCTAGAAGGCAGGCCCCCCCAAAGAGGGATGGGAGCCCAGAACCAAGAAGGACAACCTCAAAACTGAGGTCACACCCTGCTCTGAGAGACCTACCCCTGAATCTGAAGTCGAGGAAAAGCCCATGTCAGCTCAGGCTCCAAGAGTTAAAGATGACTCCAAATAAAAAAAACTGGAGCCAATCCAGAACCCTCAGACTCAACAGCAGAGCTACAGCCCTGGGAGCCCATCGATTCCGAAAGAACTGAGGAAGTCAAGGCAGATCCTGGAACCAAAGGGGGAAAAGCTGTTGGCACCAGAGCAGCTGGAACAAGAGGTATTGGAGTTATAAGCCCTAAACCCTCAGAGGAGGTTAGGAAAGGAAGATTTGGTGGAGTTCTGGAAGAGAAGGCCCCATCTCCAGAGCGGAGTGGGGTCTGGGAAGAAACAGAAAGAACCCTAGCCACTAGGAGGTGATCCACCAATCTCACAACACCCACTTCAGTGAGACTTCTCGAGGAATGGATAGAGAAACCAGAGGGGAATTCTGGTTTGTCAAAAAAAGGGACTGGGGAGTTGTCCCACAATGGGGTCAATAGATGGCAAATATCTTGTCCTGGGTATAGTAATGTTAGTCTTTGGCAACGACGGTGGTTCCAATATTTCTGGAAGTGAAGCAGTTTGAGTTGGTATCAACAGGGAAGCTGAAGATGTCGGTACCAATGTGGCTGGCACCGAGATCTGTGGTGCCATGGTAGTAGCTGGTGCTGAGGTGGTCAGTTCTGATAATTTTTGGACTTTGGCCTTTGGTTCCGCTGAAGCGGTGGGATCCAAAGGCTTATGCTTTTTGGATGCCAGAGCTGTAGGAAATGTAGACACCGAGTGACTTTTCTGAGTGTCAAGTTCAGATTTAGAGAGTGATGTGTCAGTGAACAGAGCCTCCTCAAATGAGGACGTAATTAAACCTTTTAGTATTAATTTGTTTTTCCTTTCATCTAAGGCCCAGTGACTGAACACTTGGCAAATCGTACAGTCTTGTTGAAGATGAGCTGAGCCCAAGCAATACACACAGGAAGAATGCCCATCAGAATTGGACATTTTCCATCCACAACCCTGGCATTATTTAAAGCCAGTAATTCCTTTAAACTTATCCGTGTTGACAGGCACAAAAAACACCAAGGTAAACAGGCAGCAATCACAGACACACATGCACACAGAAGGAAATGAAAACTACCAACAATGATAGGCCTAAACTACCTAAAGAGGTAGAGAGAGGAAAAGGTACTACCAACAATGGTAGAGAAAGGATACTGTATGGTAAAAAGGGCACACTTACTCAAAAAAGAAGGTGAGAGAAACCAGAGGGAGAAAATCTACCAGCAATGGCAGAGAGAAACATCGAAGTGTAAGTGAGAGGGATAACACCAGAAAAACACAAGGCTGGTAGAAGAAAGTACAGAAAGGTGTGTGTGTATATATATATATCCCGAGCCTGAGATAATTTAACCAACACTTCATTTGACCGACAAGCATTACTGGCAAGAAAATGGGATATGCCCCCTTCCTCACTGTAGTGCTATCCTGGAGTTAAAATATATAGTTAGGAGGGGTGTGGGGGCACAGCCCCCCACAATGGGGGGTGTAGGAGTGAAGCCCCCCACTTAATTTCATATTATATTGTTTAGTTTTGCTTTAATATTGCTTAGTAAAACAAAACTAAGTGGGGGGCTGTGCCCCCCACACCCCCTCTAACTATATATTTTAACTCCAGGGTCACACTACAGTGGGGAAGGGGGCATATCCCATTTTCTTGCCAATAATACTTGGTCAAATTAAATTTCGGTCAAATGGTCTCGGGCAAATGGGTGTCGGTCAATTGGAAGTTAGGGCAAATTAAGTAGACATATATATATATATGTGTGTTAAGATTACAAAATATATATTTCAGACTAAATAGAGAAATTCAGGAGAAACACTGAGAAATGTTACTTAGCTTGCAAGAGAATCAGCCGATGCATCTTGTGAAAACAGCGGCAAACAAGATCTGAGGTAATCTGGAGAAGGGTGTTGTGGGTAGAGTCTTAGCCCGAGAGTTTTTGGCTGGTGCGAGCTGTGTAACAGCCATGCCAGTTCTGAGGATCAGAACTGTGTCCCAAATGTCAGGGATAAATGAAGACTGACAACATCAGATGAATTATTTCCTTACATACAGCCATTTGCTCACCCAATATTTCTGATAGAGTACTCTGCAGGTAATTTTTAAACTCTGCCAACTCATTACACTCCCAATACATATGCTCCCAGATGCCTGTTTTTTCTCCATCACATTCCAACATTTGCCATGTACCTGAGGAAGAATTCTTTAAAATCTGTTTGGGGTATAAAAGTACATATGCAAACACTTCTGAGATAAGATCCTAAACTTTCTGGACTTGGTTACATACTTGGGAGCCATCCTTATGTCTTCCCATTGTTTTCTTGAAAATTGCTTTTCTAGTCTCTCTTCCCAATCCTTTCTAACCTCCTCTGATTGATTCTAATAGTTATCATGCAATATTTTATATGCCATACTAATTATTCTTTTTTAACAGCTGCTTCTATTCCAGATTCAGCTAAAAACTCTACCAGAGCAGGTCTTTCACTCAAATTCTAATTCTAACTAACCTTGTTATTGTATCAGGGAATGCAAATGCTTCCAGTGAGCTACTCATAAAATCTCATCTTACTCTGTCAAATGCTTTCTTTGCATCAAGACCCACCAAAACCAGATATATTGTCTTGCATTCTGCTTCCCTCTGTATTATCATTGTTCTATTAATGATGCCAAATGTTTGCCTCCCCTCCACAAAACCACTCTGATCCATATCTATCAATTTTGGAAACAACTTTGCCATTATTTTAGCTAGTATAGACATAAACATTTTATAATTGTGGTTTAAAATTGAAATGGGTCTGAAGAGTCTTTACCATCTTTAGGTAACACAGCCACCAAAGCTTTCTTCAGAGATGTTGGTGCTTTCCCCGCCTTTAAAATACTGTCAAATGAAACCCTCCAGATCTTTATCACTTTCTTCCCTCCTAATTTACAAGCTTCCACAGGAATACCATCTGTTCCAAGAGACTTTCTTGAAGATGCATTATACATCAGTGTGTTTATCTCATCACTTATCTTAACTGGTAGTTGTTTAGCCTCATTACCTCTAACCTTGGCATAATTAAGTGTTCCATATATATTTCCATTTGTACTTTTTCTTGATTTCCACATTTCTCTGCTTTATTTTCATAACATTTCCAAGCTATCTCTAGAACATCTACAGGACCTCTGGCTATTTTTATTGTGATAGGTTCCCTAAGTTTGTTGACAACTCTTTCAGCATTCTGTTGCCTAAGGCTTTGTGCTAAATGTTTTTTTTTCTGGAGTTGTTAGCAAAAAATAGTTGCTTAACTGCAATCTTTTTAAACTCATGCATATTATCCAGATACTCCCTTATCTGCTCTTCAGCATTCTGCATTTGCTCCTCTTCTTGCTCTATGAGATTCCCCTTATTCTGCAATACTTTAACCTTTGTCAGTCCTCTAAGTTCTATTACTTCTTAACCACATCTCTTTCAACCTTATTTTTAAACTCCATTTTCATTTTATTCTAGTCACTAGATAAAACTTCTGAAGATATTTCTATCTTCCCTAACAACTTTCAAGTAATTTCCACTACCCATTCCTTAAATTCCTCTCTTTTTAACAGGTAGGTGGGAAAGTGCCAGTGTCTTATTTTTACTTTAATACTCTGCATTTTTATCTTAGTTTTATTGGTGTATGATCAGAAATAGTTACTGAATGTCCTTTGAAGCTTTCAATTACATGCACATGTTCCAGTGACATATGAATTCACATCTTTCATACCAAATATTTTTATAAATTTCTTCAGAAATCTACCCTTTTTTCCCTTCTAAGTCCCCCTGAAACAGCCTCGCTAATAAGCTGATTTATAATCTTCCATTTATTCACTATCTCCATCTCCCAAAACCAGACTCTGGTTCAAGTCCAAGGTACTGTTGATTCTGCTAGTCAACTTGTGTTTTTTTTTTCTCTCTCAAGCATTTTCCTCTGGAACAATGGAAAAGGTTTAACTAGCAGTCTCTATGAACCTTACCATCAGATTTCCACTTTGCTGACATCTAGGCAGTGTATTTACTAGGTAGTAACTGAATTCTACAAAACAACGTTTTCAATGGCACTCCTTTTTTCCCAGTTTCTGTTTTCATGTTGAGTGAGCTGAGGTTATGCTATTAATCAGTGTGCAGCCATTTTGGAAGTCTGATTAGATAGCATTGAGCTGAGCTTAGACAACCAATTAGAGTTATGAACAAGTATTTGTAGGTGGTGTAGCAGTATGAAAGAAGGACCTCCTTGGAGTGATGAGGAGGTCGATGCTATGGTGATGCCTGCAGTTACTTAAATAAAATGCTAAGATACTAATAAGAGAAGTTGGGAGACCCACAGTACCAGTTAGTGTTGACCTGTAAAGTTATAGAATCTGAAACAAATGTGTAGAAAACATCAGTGAGCAAAAGATGCATAAACAGTTGTCTCTGTTTTCCCTGATTTGTACATTTTTATGGTAAATGCTGTAGCAGAGTTAATAACACCTGAAATGTTAGCACATATTTCCCATAGAATAGTTATAATTACAGGAAAATACTAGATGATATAGAAGTGTCCCAAAGGTATGTTATTTGCCAGTGGTTCTCTCTCTCAAACCATATATTCTGCAAATATAAACTGTTTCTAAACTCCTTGGTTTTCAAATACCATTGAGTGAGGTGACTGTGTAACACAGTGAATTGGTATGGAATGTCAAATTTTGAACTCTGCTACACACAGATCTGGGCTTGTTATGTTAACAACATTTAAGAAAGAGATTGTAAGGTTCTAGGAGAAAAAAAGTCTGTCACCAACATTTCTGCAATGTAAAGCCATTGTGTAGACCATTTTACAATTAACAGTCTTGCTTTTGAGAGGAGAGGAGAGGACAAAGGCAATGAGGTGGGTCTTATGATTGGAATGCCTTTGATGAAGCAAAGTGGACAGAAGTTTGACCAGGTTGTAAAGCAAAGGTACTGTAAATATCTAATTTCACCTCATCATGCTTTGTCCCATATATATGCCACTTCCTACATTCTTAGAACCCTCATGTGCATACTTTAGTCTAAGGATTCCCTTCCCATTTTGTGAAGGGTCAGTTCGAGAAACAAAAGCATATCTTGAAACTTGAATATTCTTTGTAGATTTGTTTTTGTGTGCTCACATTACAAAGTTCCAACTCCTAATAACAGTAATTACAATTTATCAATTAAATCACTTAACATTAGCTGCCTTGTGCTGACATTTTGATGCTCGCAGATGGGTTACGTCAGTGAAAATTCAGGAAACATGAGCTCTTATAAATGGTAGAGTTTAACTAGATTTGTTAGTTGCTTCTTTTGTTCTTCCCTTCACATAGTTTTTTTTTGTATATGTGGCACAAAACAAAGACACCTTGTTATTTTACTCTAGCGTGAATACATTGAAGTCTGCTCAGAAAATAATTGTATTGCCTATAAATAAAAA
>NC_056731.1:218009871-218109871 GCF_019279795.1 Protopterus annectens
ACTGAGGGAAAGTCCTGGGATTCCCAGTGAAAATGCTCCCTGAGGGTGTGAAGGGCTTCTCCAAAGGAAGGATCTTCTGGTGGGGAAGCAGAATGAATGGATTCCTCTGCATCCGAATCCTCATAAGCAGTCAGAGGTAGTAGTTCCCCTTCAAAAACTGAATAATCAGACTCCTCAGAATCCTGTTCTGTCAGTATTTCAGGAGAAAGGTCTCTTTCCCTTTTAGAAGTTGTGGCTTGTCTACCCATGGATAAGGGTGATAAGATCCTCCGCAATTTTAAGCATCTGAGCTTGGGATGGTGGAGCAGGAGTAAAGTGGTAGCTAGAGGTAGTTTTCCTCGGAGTGGCCCTGCCTCTAGGCCTAAGAGTATCCATCGGTCCAACAGAAATGGTAGTAGGAAGAGAAGAAAAGACATCGTTTTTTGTCTAGATTCGGTAGTGTGAAAGATCTCCTCAGAAGCCGATGCCAGCATCGCAGCTCCGGACCCAACCAAGACAGAGACAACCAAAGGCATGGAAGATGAAGATGATTTCTGCTGCATATCGGACTCAGAAACTGTCTCGATAGAGGTCTGTGAAGATACTGAAATCAGGCATCAGGGGCTGCGAAGGTGCCTCACTGAATTCCGGAGAACCGATGACCTGCTTAGAGGTAGAGTCGTCGGAAGGCTTAGCCTTGTGTGGTCTGTCTCTATCTTAACCCTTACATTTTTTTTGGAATGTCTATGGATGGTTTGCTGATGGACACCATTTCAGCTACAATAAGAGCTGTGTGAGAAATGGTTCTCGTGTTAAAGAGGGCACAGAACCGGCAATGGGGGACATCATGATCTGGGCCTAAGCAAGTGACGCAGTATGAATGTAAATCTCGGTGTGGTATTTGCTTTCCACAGGTGAGACAATTGTTACCTTTTTCGGACATCGGTTAGTGCAAGAAAAAAGGATTCCCAACAGGGTACTTAGCTTTAGCCATTTTCAGCTGTAATTCAAACTCTGGTAGCGACCGACCGGTACACTTGCGAACTGCTTCTGCTACGGGCTCCACAGCAAGAAAGACTGATGTAATTGTGTCTGCTGCCTTCCTTTATAGCACTAAATAAAGCAAAGATAGCAGGTAGACACCACTAAAGGAAGCCCAAAACATATGAAGCAGACTTGAATAAAATATGGGCAAACCACCCATAGAAGAACAGATAACCGAACAGTAAAACTTTATTCAGACCAACAGTCAAATTCTCTTGTGCATGACTGGATGT
Organism: Protopterus annectens; assembly: GCF_019279795.1. Classification (NCBI taxonomy): domain Eukaryota; kingdom Metazoa; phylum Chordata; order Ceratodontiformes; family Protopteridae; genus Protopterus; species Protopterus annectens. The sequence goes on from NC_056731.1 coordinate 218,011,128, forward strand.
TGCCGATACAGGGAGAACAAGTGATTGGTTAACAGGAGCTTCACGCACGATTAGAAGCTGTTGAAATAGGAAGAGTAAGCAGCAAGACTGGATTGGTTGGATGTTACGCTCACCGCAGGTTATTGGTTGCTTAAGAGAAGTGGTTGAAATCGCTTATAATAAAGAAGGAGATATTTAAATTAGTCAAATCTTGAAGATGAATAACTTGTTATGATTGGCTACTAAGGAAGTAAGGCCAGAATCAATGAGTTTAACTGGCGGATGAGTGCATCGAAAAAAGTAACGAATGTTAAAGTTGTGAGCTTGTCAAAAAGTATCTGAAAGTACATATGGAATTCATGCTTGTTCAGTGAAAATAGGGGATTAGCTTAAAATATCTGTTCAAGGTATTTATTCTTGTTGTCTGCATGAGATGAAACCAGGAAGTTTAGAAATTCGAAGATTGGCCATTAAGAAGACATACAATTGTTTTAATTGGAGCACATAGTCTGCTATTTGATAAGAGGTGACTTAAAATAGGAAGAAAGAATTATTTGCCTCTGACAGGTGGAAAAAAATAAAGCTTGAAGGTTTCTGTAACTAGGACTGGACGAAAAAGGAAAGTGGATAAAGACCACTGTTTTTAATTGGATTTTTCATTCTTAAGTGAAATAAATATTTTGGATTGGATTTCTTTTGTTTTGATTGGTCTATAGTTTTTTTTAAAAATAGATCTCAGGACCAGTTTCCTCAGGATCTGAAGAAGGCTTTAAGCCAAAAGCACTTGTACAGTACCTGACAATTTGACTGTCAAAATAAAGTTTCACTGTTAATTTATCTGTTCTTCTATGGTGGTTTGCCCAAGTTTTCTTTATAGCACTGATGACCTGACGTCAGACAGCAGCTGATGCAGAAAAACACTGACTCTGATATTCGGGCCAGCCGGCGGCTACCACAGCAGGGATAACCCCACAGGTAATGACTGCAACAGTGAAACATGAAGCACATCCTCTGTGTTCTCCCACTGAAAAACACTGGCACATTCTGGAAATGGTCTCAGAATCCCTCACAGGGAGATTCACATAACATGCTCTCAACAGAGTATGAATCAGATATACAAGGAGGAAAAACATGTACCTGCTCCATCATATTCCTCTCCAAATTTAATTTCTTGAACCTCTTCAGGAAAAGAAAAATCCTTTTTTTTAACCTCTTATCAGAAACCACCTGATAATAAGGGTCAATAGCCTGCACAAGACCCTGAACCAGACACAATAAACTACCCCTGTCCAGTGAAACTGAAGGAGAAGATACATGTTTAGTTACCGGTTTCTATCTGACAGGAAAGTGAGGATGAACAGAGTTATTAATGGCAACAAAAAATTCCTCAGGGATGGGCACAACATTCTGGCTAAGTAGGTACATCATCTTTGCCTCTTCTCCCAACACCAACAAAAGTGTCTCTTCTTTGCCTACTGCGAAGATCCAAACAGCCGCAGAATACTTGGCTAACCAGTGGTCCATTGTGGCTGTATAGGCAACGCCAGAAGGATCTGGGGGAAAAAGATGAGTGGTCTAAGGAACCAGCTACGGCCACAGCAGTCTCACCAACCTGGGGTTACGACAAATTGCTAGGCTAGTGTGGTGGCAAAGTTAACTTTTATTGTTGTGGCTGGGAGAAGGCAGACTGTTGGACTAGTAGTTTGTGCCACCGCCATGCTGAAAATGGCAATTCTTTCCTGGGAAAACTAAGCAGCATAAGCTGATAAAATTTTAAAAGTAGTATAAAGTCACCTTTACCCAAAAGAAAAAAGCACAGTAAAAAAGCACTCCAATACACTCTACAACCCCCCCCCCAAAAGTAATTTAAACACAGTTTGTCCACAGAAAAAAAAAGTTAAACCTTTATGTTATCAAACACAAAAGTGCGCTTCTATTTAAAAAGTATAGCAAAGTTGCTTGACAGTCAATAAACCACATATTCCTACTTTAAAACATACTTTCCTCAACAAGAAAATAAATTAAAACATTAAAAATAATATTTGGAAGGTTTTCCCAAAAGGGAACATATCTGCCCAGCAATGGAATAACATAAACTGACTGTTAATCCTCAAAAGCCCATGTAACAGCACTGTCTTCAGTAGCAGGAAACTGAAGGACTTGGCACCCAAACCTGTCTTTTTAGTCAACTTAGCTTGAGCTGACTAACTGGGTGTGTGGAAGGTAACCTGAAGCTTTGGAAGCTGGCCGGCTGTTATATCCTATGCAAGGATAAAACCCATATAGCTTTGGCTACTACTGTAGTGATTAATACGAGCAACTAATCCTGCATTGGACACTAGTCCATCACAATGCACATGCTCCTCACAGAACATACATACGTAAAAGAAATCTGGGGGATTATTAACTGATCAATTTCACATCTTTGGAATGTGTGTGTGTGTGTGTGGGGGGGGGGGGTGTATAGTATCCACACAGAAAGCACCTAAATTAAGAAGTGAACTAGAAAGAAAAGTTCTATACAGTAGGAATTCTAACTGCTATACCACTGCACCTCTCTATTCAACTTTTAGTCGTCCTTAAACCTATTATATACAGAACTCTAAATGACTCAGTTATATTCATTCTGCTTGTAACCATGTTGCCGTTGTCCTGGGTTGCAGCCATTTACCTACCTGCCAAAGAGGCAAAGAAATAAAAAATAAGAATCAAATACTTGGCACCTAATGTTCTGACCATGTCAAGCTTCAGCAAGAACAGCTAGGAAACAATTGTAAATGGGTTAACACATTTAACACCAACTGAATTGAGTAACATTTTTTTGTGGAACATTAGCTTTATCATGCTCTATTTTGTTTCTTTGCTTCAACAAACAATGCCATATGAGCATCACCCAAATCATCAGATAAATTGCAAACGCCTTTAAGTATAGCACGAGGTATATCAGATGAAAGTATCCTTTCAGTTATGTTTTACACAAAAAACAGCTTCAAAATTTACAACACATAGTCAGAGTCCTCTAAAATATTGCAGATGCACTGAAGCAACAAATTACAGGAACAAAACATTAAAGATCCAATCAGTAAAGCAAGCACTTCAGAGGTTAGAAAAGCCATTCTTGCAGCTTTAAAATTTTCAAGACTACCTTAAAATTCAAGTTTGTCTTAAATGGTCTTGCATTAAAGTCAAATTATTCTAGACTGACTAACACTACAAAGAAGAATAAGCTCTTCCTACTTATCTATCATAGAGTGCTACCATGTGATATTAAAAGCACTTGGAAATTCCAAAAGACTAATCATGAAGTCCTGAAAGAAACTGTCTACTTGTTAAAGAATCCTGGGGCTTCATACTCGACTAATGTTTCATTAGCTTCTGCTTTTGCAGGTCACAAGATGTACTGCTGTATAGTTTCTGTGAATAAGATGCAGTACATTATGCACTACTTTGACAGGGATGGTAAAACAAGAAGTTATGTACTCACCATAACGTTCGATGTATGTAGTCCATCTCGCCTCACATTCTTACCCGTGGGTTCGGAGCCGAACCTCGGCTCCGACTCGGCCATACTTTAGCTTGAAGTCTTTCAATTGGCTGGGCTAAGAAGGTATCCCATGCTGCACTGCTCCCTTTCCCCAGATCTTGTTTGCTGCGAGCTAATCATTCACTCCTCCACATACAACAACATATAGAGAAGGAAGAACACACTAACCAGAAAGGAATTTGAAAGCATACCCAACCCCTAGGTCCTCCAGGATGGGGGAAGGAGGGGGGGTAAGAAAGAATGTGAGGCGAGATGGACTACATACATCGAACGTTATGGTGAGTACATAACGTCTTGATGTTATGTAGTCCAATCTCGCCTACATTCTTACCCGTGGGACAACGTCCCCAGCACCTGAATCCTGGGAGACTCAGTGGAAAATACTCCTGAGCACTGTGGAACCAAAGGAAGACCTGCCTCTGGACACCAAATCCAACTTGTAGTGAGTAACAAAGGTGTGAGGAGATGCCCATGTAGCCGCAGCACAAATATCATCCATAGACAACCTGGCCTGAAAAGCTGTAGATGTAGACACAGATCGGGTAGAATGAGCCTTCACTCGAAATGGTAAATCCTTGCCACCTGAAGCATAAATGAATGAAATACAACTGGAAATCCATCTGGACAAAGTGACTTTGGAAACAGGAGACCCGATCCTGTTTTCTGAAAATGAGACAAACAACTGATCCGATTTTCTGAGATCCTTCGTTCTATGTAAATAGAATCGTAATTGTCTGTGCACATCCAGCTGATGAAATCTAAATTCTGCCTTGTTCGAGAACTCTGGAAAGAATACAGGTAGTTCAATGGATTGGTTTAGATTACTGACAGAAGCCACGTTCGGTAGGAAGGAAGGGTTAGGTCTGAGAGAATCCCTGTCCTTATGAAAAATCAAGTAAGATGGTCTAACTGATAAGGCTTGAAGCTCCGAGACACATCTGGCTGAAGTGATGGCTACTAAAAAGATAGTCTTCCAAGTCAAATATTTTAAATCACAAGTGGCTGCAGGCTCGAAGGGGGTGAAGTGAGATATTGTAGAACAAAATTTAAGTCCCGAGGCATAACTGGTTCAAAAACTGGAGGACGAAGCAGCATAGTGCCCTTCAGGAATGCCTTACAAAGTCTGTGTGCCATGAGACTAGGCTCATCAGCTATGTGAAAAGTGGAAATAGCTGCCAAATGGACTTTAATAGTTGCAGCCGCTGATCCATGGTTGAAAAGCATGGAGAGGAACTCCAGGATTGACGAAATTGGAGCTGTATAAGGATCAATTTGTCTTGCATGAGCCCAGATGGAAAATCTCTTCCATTTGCTGGAATAGATTTTTCTGGTGGAAGGCTTATGGGAAGAAGACAGAATATGAACCACTTCCGGTGAAAAATGATGAAGCCTGACTAATGATGGAAGTGGAGGAGCCAAGCTGTCAGCCGGAGGGTCTGAAGAAAGGGATGGAGCTGCCCTGACATATGAGTCAGCAAATCTGGTTGAGAGTCCAAAATCCGGGGGGCATCCACCAGGTAAGGATGGAGGAAGGGGAACCAAAAGGCTGACCCCACCTGCGGAAAATCTGCTCCGCAACCCGACTGTTCAGGGACCACTCGTGAGGCATCAGAATCGCTCTGCTCAACCTGTCGGCAATCACACTGGACTTCCCCGGAATGTGCGTTGCTACAAGAAAACATTGGGAAGCCACTGCCCACTGCCACACTCGCATGGCCTCTCTGCAAAGGGGGTACGACTTGGTTCCTCCCTGTTTGTTTAGATACCATACCACAGACATATTGCCTGTGTGGATCTCAATTGTCCCGAGAGGAAGAAAGCTCTGAAGTGCTAGAAACGCTAGCAGCACTGCTTTCATTTCCAGGACATTGATATGCAGATGCATCTCGTATTCCTGCCACGTGCCTTGGACTGTCCTGCCTAGATAATGCCCCCCCCCAGCCTATCTGGGAGGTGCCCGTGGTCACTGTGGCAGCCAGAGGGGACGGAACAAAAGGTTTTCCCGCATCGAGGTTGCTGGTGTGAAGCCACCACTGTAGATCCTGCTTGCACCTGTCTGTGATTATTATGAGATGAGAAAGAGGAAGATGTTGAAAAGACCACTGGGCGAAGAGTAGCCACTGAAGGAGCCTCAAGTGTAGCCTCGCCAAAGGAACCAGCATAATCGTAGCAGCCATCGTGTCCAACAATTTGAGGGTCAATCTTGCCTTCACTCTTCTCAAAGGGAGTAACGCATACACCTGCTGTTGTAAACTTTGAATCCTTTCTCTTGGTAAGAATGCCCTCATGAGCACGGTGTCTAACTCGGCGCCTATAAAGGTGACACTGTGAGGGCAACAAGGCAGACTATTCCCAATTTAGAGTTATGCCCAATTGTTGACACAGATTGATCATGGCGTTTCTGATTTGTAGGAGTAGATGCCTGGTGGTGGCAGAAAGGAGCCAGTCGTCCAGGTATAGAAACACTTGGAATCCCTGACGTCTCAAGTGAGCAGTTACCACTGCCATGCATTTGGTGAACACCCTGGGGGCTGTGGTGAGACCAAAGGGCAAGGTGAAAAATTGAAAATGACTGGCTCCCAGCCGGAAGCGTAAATGACTTCTGGATGCCCTGTCCCATCTTTATATGGTAGTAAGCATCCTTGAGGTCAATGGCGCACATCTTTTCCCAACAATGGGAGAATAGACTGCAACGTGACTATTCAGAACTTGGACTTCTTTACATGGGTGTTCAATCTGCTGAGATCCAAAATGGGTCTCGGGTCCTCTGTTCTTTTCGGCACCAAAAGAATCTGGAGTAAGTCCCTAATCCGATCTGGTCTGAGGGGACAGGCTGGATGGCTCCTTTTTCTAGCAGCTTTAAAACCACTGAAAGCTGCAGAATCCCTTTGACTGGGTGGAACATCTGGGATTTTTCTGAAAGGAGGGGAAGCTGAAGAGAAGGGAATGCGATATCCTCCGGAAATTATTTTTAATACCCATTGGTCCTGAGTTATACTTTGCCAGGCCTTTGGGTATAGTGAAATGCGACCCCCAACTGGCTCCGGAAATGCACAGTCGGGCCTCCCATCAGGAGTGCTGGTGGGGAGAACCGCAAAAGGAACCACGGTCTCACTGGTTACACGGGCCTTCTCTGCCACTAGGGCGGCGTCTACCAGAATTACTACCCTCTCCCCTGCCTCTGGAGGGGGACTCACCTTGTGCGTCATGAAAAAATCTCTGCGATTTTTTGAACCACATCTTCCCACCCCACTGGATCTTGGGATAAGGCCTAGAGGGGTAGGGAAAAATGGACTCCCACAGCAGAGAGAGTTTTTCCCTCTTGCTCGCACCTAGTGAGAGTGTTCTTAGCCTTGGTTCCGAATAAGGAGGAACCATCAAATGGGGCGTTGGTGAATGTAAACTTGAAGGCCTCTGCGAAATTACAGAGGGGCATCCAGGAGTGTCTCCTAAGAGCTACTCCCGAACTCATTGCCCTACCCGCTCCTTCGGCTGCATAAGAGATCAGCTTAATAGAGGAGTTAGCAATAGAGTTGAGGGTAGACATCTGAGCATGGACCTTCTGAGCCACCGCATCAGAAACGATACCCTGTAGAGCATCTCCAAGCTCTTTCAGGAGATCTCTTTGGAGCAGTGTAAAATGAGATAAGTAATTCAGTGACCGCAGTGTAAAGGCCGCTGAAGAAAAGATATGCTTCCCATACCGGTCCATGGTCCTAGACTCCTTGTTAGGAGGATGGACGGTAGATGAAGTCTCAGCCAGTTCCTTCTTGGTGGCTGCTGCCACCACCATGGCATCTACAGGAACTCCCTTGGATAGAAACTCTTTGTCAGAGGGGGCGGACAAGAATTTGTTGGGTCTCCTGGGGACTGGTTCCACAGAGTCAGGAGTTTCCCACACCGTTCAACAAACCAGATCTAAAAGCTCGAAGGGTGGAGACACCCAGGAGGCAGAGGGCTGAGCCCCGAAGGCCTTCAGGAACACAGACTCCTCCTCAGAGGGAGCTTTGGAGGGCCAGTCACCCCCTCTGCTTCAAAATTTCCAGGATGTCAGAGAAAGAGACATCCTCAGAGAATGACTTGGGGGACCCCTCCAATTCCTCGAGGTCAGTGTCTGACATGAGGGACTCATCTTGGGAGTCAATGTGCTTCCTCCTGCGCATTCTTTTTCTGGGTGGCTCCTCAGGCAAAAACACTGAGGGGTCCTCAAAAATAAGGGGACCACTCATGGGGGTATCCTGAGGCCTTGGGTCTCTGTTGTCGAAAGATAGAGGGTGATCAGAGATGCGCACTGGGACAGAGTGTCAGTGCGCTCCGCATGGCCTCGAAAGCTGGTCCCCCCGGCTCCGAAGATCGACCAGCCATGGAAGACCTCGGAGCAGAAGGGACAAGGTCCAAAGCCGATGCAGGGGTCAGGCTTCCCTGAGCTGAAGCATCGAAAGGGAGGCTAGGAGCCAAAAAGTGACCAGAGGCCTCCCCCTTGGGTCCGACCAGGGAACCATGACTTCTGGACCCTATGGACGAAGCAGACGGGGTCAGAGCTGAAGCCGGAGCCAATAAGCCAGGATGTGCTATCGGAGCCGACCTAGGGACATCTGATGGCGCCGACCACTCCGGCTCCGAAAGCTGAGATTTTATCGGAGGAGGAAGCATCGACGCTGGTTGGGTGACAGGCTCTGGACCCGACCGGGCTGGAGCCGAAAACAATTTTGCCAGAACCACTGACTGGAGAAGTCTCTGCCCCACTCTATCTACATCCACATCTGAAAGAGTCCTGGAGGACCTAGAAGATAAGGAAGGAGATCTAGACCTCCTCTCTGAAGGAGACCTACGAGGAGGAGAGACCGGCCTAAAAATTGGAGACCAGCTCCGAACTAACACCTCCATAATCGGCTCTGAGGGACTTGGAGCTGAAATGGATTCGGTCAACATACTAACTTCCTGTGGCTCCGAGGACAGTGGAGCCGAGGATGCCACAGATTTCACTACTTTCTCCGGAGGCTCCGAGAATACAGATGGAGCCGGAGAACGCTTTTTTGCCTTAGAAGTTTTAGCCTTAGAGGGAGAGGACTTAAAAGCTAGAAGCCCTTCCCAAATCCTCCTCAAAGGAAGATTTCAAAAGTCCTTTCAAAATTAGTTTGTTCTTCCTCTCCTGAAGAGCACGCGGGCTAAATGCATGGCAAAAAGTACAAGATTCCTGGAGGTGAATACCCCCAGACAATAAACACAGACAGAGTGTCCATCAGTGATGGACATCTTATAACCACATTTAGAACACTTCTTAAAGCCCGAGGGCTTATGCTCTTTTGTATCCTTAGACATGATGAAAGAAAAAATTAGAAGTTATGTACTCACCATAACGTTCCATCTGAGTAGGTGTATTCATTTGTCTGCAACCTGTGGGTTATGGATCCGATATCGGATCCGAACCGGCATGGTTTTCCAGCTATGGATCCGAGCTCTCAGCTCCTCCCCTCACCCGTAATGCCCTGCTCTCCCTACATGACCTCAGATCGAGTTTGCTAACAATAGAAATACCCTAAAAAGGGTAACACATAATATGCAGGAAACTGACAAGGCCAGGGGGATAGGAGGGCGGGATGGTTGCAGACAAATGAATACACCTACTCAGATGGAACGTTATGGTGAGTACATAACTTCTAAATCTGAAGTAGGAGATTCATTTGTCTGCAACCTGTGGGACAGAGTCCCCAGCTACCTGAATCTTGGGCGGCCATCATGGAAGGCTATTCCGGAGCACCGCGGAGCCAAAGGATGCTCTACCTCTAGATGTAATATCCAACTTGTAGTGGGAGACAAAGGTATGAGATGAAGCCCAAGTGGCTGCTGAACAAATATCATCCAGAGGAATCCTAGCTTTAAAGGCCGCTGAAGTAGAAACTGACCGGGTTGAATGGGCATGTACTCCCTCCGGTGCGGGCCTTCCAGAAGCTTGATAAGCCAATAAGATGCACTGCGAAATCCAGCGTGATAAGGAGACTTTGGAAATTGGTTTACCCAAATTGAATTTAGCAAAGGAAATAAACAACTGGTCGGATTGCCTATGACCAGCTGTCCTATTCAGATAAAATCTAAGTTGCCTGTGAACATCTAAGGAATGTAGCTTGTATTCACCTTTGTTTTGATATTTAGGAAAGAAAACAGGGAGGTTAATGGATTGATTAATATTTGCTTCAGAAGCTACCTTAGGAAGAAAGGACGGGTTGGTCCTGAGGTATACACGGTCCGGATGAAAGACCAAGTAGGGAGGCTTGACGGATAAGGCTTGAAGTTCTGAAACTCTCTTGGCCGAGGTAATGGCTACTAAAAAGGCTGTCTTGAAAGATAAAAATTTCAGATCTACCGTAGCCGCAGGTTCGAAGGGGGGAGCGATCAAGGCCTGAAGGACCAGAGAAAGGTCCCAAGGAGGAACCACTTGCTTTACAGGGGGTTTGAGGAGTAAAGTACCTTTTAGGAAAATCTTACACAATTTGGCAGACATCAGTGGTCCGGAGTCTTGACCAATATGATAGTGAGAAATTGCTGCAAGTTGCACTTTGACCGTGGAACTGCTGGCACCATCATTAAAAAGAGTGGTTAGAAAGTCAAGCACCAGAGGAAGGGGAACTGTGAAGGGGTCTAGACCTTGCCGCTCCGCCCAAATGGAGAATCGTTTCCACTTACTGCGGTAAACTTTCCTGGTAGATGGTTTATGAGCCGCCACCAGGATGGCCTTAACTGGAGACGAAATACCAGGAGTCCTGATCAGGAGTGGAACTGGAGCAGCCAAGCAGTCAGCTTCAGGTTGTCCAGATTCGGGGTTGATAGGTGGGATGGGTGAGATATCAGATCCGGAATGGGATCTAGAATCCAAGGAGGATTCACTGAGTGAGACCTTAGGAAAGGGAACCAGATCTGTCGAGGCCAGAATGGGGCAATGAGAATCATTCTGCACCCCCAACCGAGAGGCTTTCTGAAGAACTTGGAGCATCAGAGGCAAAGGGAGGTAAGCATAAAGAAGACCGGGTGGCCAAGCATGCACCAGAGCGTCTCTTGGGGTATCTCCGGGAGTAGGTATTAGAGCGAAAAAACTGTCGCACTTGGTGTTTGAGGGAGACGCAAAAAGATCGCAACAGGGAGTTCCCCACCGTGCGAAGATGCGTTCCGCTACCTGAGCATTGAGAGACCACTCGTAAGGGGAGAGAATGGTGCGACTGAGTTTGTCCGCAAGGATGTTGGACCGACCCGGAATATGCGTTGCGATGAGAAAGCGGTTGGTGGAGATTGCCCATTCCCACACTCTCATGGCTTCTCGACAAAGAGGGTAAGACCTGGTTCCTCCCTGTTTGTTGATATACCAGACGACAGACATGTTGTCCGACTGAATCGCAATAGTTCCCAAGGGAAGAAAGGCCTGAAGTGCTTGCAACGCTAAGAGCACTGCTCTCATCTCTAGAACGTTGATATGCAGTAAGGTCTCTGAATCGTTCCACGTGCCTTGGACCGTCCGGCCTGCAAAATGTCCCCCCCCCACCCGAGGCGGGAGGCGTCCGTGGTCACCGTGGCGAGAGGGGGAGAAGCACAAAAGGGGAGGCCTCCGTGGAGATCTGGAGAGTGGAGCCACCACAGGAGGGACCGCTTGCAAGCCTTGCTGATCGCAATGGGATGATGCATAGGAAGAGCAAGATAAGACCACTGAACTAGGAGTGTCCATTGAAGGATGCGCATATTGAACCTGGCGAGAGGAAGAAGAGCTATCGCTGCTGCCATGGACTCTAGAGCCCTCAGGACCAACTCCGCCGGAACTGAGCTGGAGTGGAGAATGGCCCGCACCTGGAGCTGCAGATTCTGAATTCTGTCCGCAGTGAGGAAGGCTCTTAACCGTCTCATGTCTAACCTGGCACCTATAAAATCTATGAACTGCGTAGGGGCTAGGTTGGATTTTTCTGTATTTATTGTGATGCCCAGGCGGGAGCTAGATGGAGAAAGGAATCTCGCCAATAACAGTAGATGCCTTGTTGGAGCGGTGAGAAGCCAGTCGTCCAGGTAAGGGAAGACCTGCACCCCCTGAAGCCTCAGGTGGGCCGCTACCACTGCTAATACCTTGGTGAACACCCTGGGGGCTGTGGTGAGACCAAAGGGAAGGACCCGGAATTGGTAGTGACTGGCTCCCAGCCGGAAAGCGGAGAAACCTCCTGGAGCGCCTGTCCATTAGTATATGGTAGTACGCATCCTTGAGGTCTATGGAGCACATCCAGTGATTTTCTCCCAGAAGGGGGAGAACAGACTGCAAAGTAACCATTCGGAACTTCTCCTTGGGAACTGCCAGGTTCAAGAGTGAAAGGTCTAATATTGGTCTTAGATCCCCCGTCTTTTTTGGCACTAAAAAGAACCTGGAGTAGAACCCTGGTCCGATCTGGTCTGGGGGGACGGGCTGGATGGATCTTTTCTTTAGCAGATGGCCAATTTCTGCCAAAGTGGCCTCCCACTGACCGGGTGGAACGTCGGGGAGGGACTTCAATTTTGGAATGTGATGAAATGGGATGCGGTATCCTCTGGATATGATGCGGAGGACCCAGCGGTCTGATGTTATGGACTCACATGCCGCTAGGTGCTCCGAAAAGCGTCCCCCAACTGCCTCCAGAGTGGAGCAGCCGAGCAACCCTTCAGGGCTGCTGCGCAGGCCGTTCAGAGAAGGGTTCTCTGGACCCGAAGTTCCTGGGAGCCCCTGGGGCGGCGTCCTCCCTGTCCTCCTCTGCCACGGAAGGACTGGTTGTCCGGAGCGGGTTGGGATTGCTGCGACTTCCGGAACCACATCTTCTTCTGGCCCTTTTGGTTCCTAGAATAGGGCCTCTGGGGCACAGAGAAGCGGATTCCGACGGCAGACAGCATCTTCCCGTCCTTTTCGCTCTGGGTCAAGGTATCACGAATAGTTTTACCAAAGAGGGCAGAACCATCGAAGGGAGCGTTCGCAAATGACGCCTTGAAGGGCTCCGTGAAATCGCAATGACGGAGCCAGGCCTAACCTCTAGTAACTAGGCCTGCCCCTGCGGCTCTAGCGGCACCTTCCGTAGCATGGGACAGTAACCGCATAGAGGTATTAGTCACGGACCTGAGAGTGGCCATACGGGTGGAGTGCAACAATTTGTCCTCCTCCGACATGGACTCTGGGGGGGATGCAGGGTATTCCTTGATAAGATCGCGCTGCATCCTAATCACATGTGCCAGGTAGTTCAGCGCCCTTACTGAAAAGGTCGCTGAACTAAACATCTGCTTCCCCAAGCGGTCCATCATCAGAGACTCCTTGCTCGAGGGATGGACTGAGGGACTCTCCTGAGCAAGTTCCCTCTTGGTGGCTGCCGCCGTCAACATGGCATCTACCGGAGGCCCCTTACTCCAATGGGCACGGTCAGCCGGGGGACTAAGTATACGGTCAGGCCTTTTTGGAATTGGCTCCACGGTGTCCGGTTCCTTCCACGCCCTGGTGGTAATCAGGTCCACCAGGGGGTCAGCAGGAGGGGACACCCAAGAGGTAGACGGGCCCGCTTCAAATGCCTCCAAGAACACGGACTCGTCCGAGGAAGACTTGGGGGCAGACCACCCCCCCCTTATGCGAAGCATTTCCATGATGTCTCCAAAGGAGACATCCTCGGGGGGGTGATCTTGGGGAGCCTTCCCCTTCCTCCAAGTCAGTGTCTTCAGTGAGAGACTCGGGGGAGTCTATGTGCCTCCTTTTGCACGTATGCTTGCGAGGGGCATCCTCCGGGGGGCTGTCAGAGGACTCCTCGCAAACTGTGACCTGTTCTAAAGGAACAAGTTGGGGCAAAGGAGCGGGCTGTCCCAAAGGCCGGATGGTGGAAGCCTGGCCCAGTGCAGATGGGGCGCGGGACGGAGCCGAAGCAAGTGCCGGGGGTCCGGAAACCCTCAACAGGGTCCTCTCCACTACATCAAAAGCCGAGGGGGAGCAGACCTCGACCAAAGGATCCGATAATCGGCTCCCCCTAGGATCCAAAGAGTGGATCGGAGCCGGCACCGAAGCACTCTGATCCGAGGGGGCAGTGCGCTCCGACACGGACGGCGCCGAAGGAGCACTGATCCCCTCGGATCCGAAGCTCGGATCCAGGCTCCGAGAGGTCGGATCCGAAGCACTCGAGGGCAGGGTCGGATCCGAAGTACCTAGTACTATCGGCACCGACCCACCCCCGCTCCGAAGCTGCTCGGCTCCAACTGCTCCGAACCCGGGTAGCGGGTCGGAGAAGGAGCTACAGGTTTAAAGAAAGGGGTCGAGCTCCCCCCCAGAGGGGGGGGAGGCAAGAGCACTCCCATCTGCATCTGGGCCTGGATGAACCTTCTCATCATCCGGTCCAGATCAGCATCAGATAAACTGTACGTAGATCTCGACGAGGCTACCGAGGTAGGCCTTGAGTGCCTCCTCGATAGCCTCGACGGAGATCGGGTCTCCTCCTCCTCAGGTCCCGGCGAAAAGCACACAGGAGCCCGGAGACCGGAGCCGAGGAGGGGGAGAACCAGCAGACAAAGAGGCCGGGGGAGAAGCCCGCTTGGCAGGCGGGGCCGAAACAGAGGTCTCGGCCCGCCGCTTATGGTGCTTCTCCCTCCGGTCCTTCTTTCTTGCTTCCCTCTCCTCCAAACCACTACAGGGAGGTTGAGTCCCAGGAGGAGGAGGGGGAGCCGGAGAGGAGGGAACCGTAGACACGGTACCCCCCGAAGGAGTGGAAGCCGGAGCCGAGTCCGGGGGCAAAAGTCCCGCCAGGACCAGCTTCGACCTCCGCTCCTTCAATGCCCTGGGGTTGAACCCTGCACAAATGGAACATCCAGAAGTGAGGTGTTCAACCCCAAGGCATCGAACGCACCGAGTGTGGCCATCAGCAGGGGAAAGCTTATGGCCTCACTCGGAGCACTTCGAAAAAACAGCCTTAGGTTGTTCAGACATCCTAAGAACACTAGCTTTTTACTTAAACTAGTCTAAAAAAAGAAAAAGCTAACTAGCCACACAAACACAGGCCCAAACACACACTACGCACCAGCGAGGGGAGGGAAACTAAAAGTTATAAAAGTTAATTAAACTAAACAACTTTAAGCTACAATAAGGGAAACCTAAACTTTCACACAAAACTGTTGAAAAAACTTTAAATTTAACACTAAAATTAGCTGAATAAACACTTAGCTGTAGAGCTCTCAGAAACCAATCTGGTCACCAGCGTGGCAAACTAGATCTGAGGTCATGTAGGGAGAGCAGGGCATTATGGGTGAGGGGAGGAGCTGAGAGCTCGGATCCATAGCTGGAAAACCATGCCGGTTCTGATCCGATATCGGATCCATAACCCACAGGTTGCAGACAAATGAATCTCCTACTTCAGATCAACTGTTAATAACAAGTCAACCACTAATAAATATATATAAAGCGCGGGAAGGAAGCAAAAATCACAACAGACAAATACACCAGACCTCTAACTTAATCAGTCTCAAAGGAAAACACAAGGAAAGACTAGGTCCTCTAATTTAAACGCTCCTAGCCCGAAGGACAGGTACCCACTAAACTAACAAGAAACACT
Source organism: Protopterus annectens (assembly GCF_019279795.1). Taxonomy (NCBI): domain Eukaryota; kingdom Metazoa; phylum Chordata; order Ceratodontiformes; family Protopteridae; genus Protopterus; species Protopterus annectens. Next base: position 218,026,224 of record NC_056731.1, read on the forward strand.
GAAGAAGGGGCGGACTAGGTCATCTAACTGAAACGGGCCTAGCCCATAAGGGAAACAGTTAGCGGGACACCACAAAAGACTAATACCAGACACAACAATTTTTACCAAGGGTTTGATCAGTACACACACACACACACACACACACACACACACACACACACACACACACAGCTATGAAAATAGATTTTTGTTTTTGAAGCAAAAACTGTCAATAAAGACAAAAAAGGTACTTAGCCACAGCCAAGAGCAAGACCAAGTCCGAGCTATACGAGCGACAAACGATATCTGGGAAAGGGAGAGGTGCAGCATGGGATACCTTCTTAGCCCAGCCAATTGAAAGACTTCGAGCTAGAGTATGGCCGAGTCAGAGACGAGGTTCGGCTCTGAACCCACGGGTAAGAATATAGGCGAGACTGGACTACATAACATCAAAAGTTATGTACTCACCATAACGATGCATCTGTGTTGTCCATTTTCTTTTTTCCTCAGCTGAAGGGTCTCAAATCTGACTCTGCTGCTTTCTCTAGATTCATGGATGCAGACCTCAAGCTCCTCCTTCACCCATAATACCCCACTAACCAACCATACCTCAGATCAAGTTTGTTTCCCCCAGTGATAGTGTTATGATGTACAAAATCAACAGAGCAGAAATAGAGACAAAACTGGAGCTCAAACAACAAACAACTGGCTCCCAAGAAATATCCCTTAGGCATTCTCCAGGAAGAAAGTGAAAGGGTTTAGGTTCATTGGTTCATACTAGGCTATCTGCCCTAGGGCATCTACAAGCCTAGTCAGAGTGTGTTTGGCTTTCACCACCCATTTTAAATTAATTTTGCTATGACCTTTTTCGAGGTTAGTATACTGTGCCTCTGTCTAACAGTGACACAGAAGTGATACCCGGGGTAAACCTACAATCTCCCATCCACTCGTCAAGATTCCTCTTGAAGAGAGTCAATGAGGGACTCTGTCTAACCTGGACTGGGATTTTATTCCAGAGTGAAGGGAGCCTCTGGGTTATGAATCTGTCCCTCCAGCATGTCCTATTTATTTCAGTGCTGAGGTTCAAGTCTCTCGGCAGTAGCTCGATGGGATTTGGATTTTCTGAGGTGCAGCATGTCCATTAATTCCGGGTTGGACATGGCTTTATACGTCAGGCACAGATCGCCTCTGAGCAGGCGGTATGCCACTGAGTAGAGCTGGAGTTTCTTTAACCGGGCAGCATATGGCATCTGTTTGAGCCCTTTGATCCTCTTGGTGAGGTACTTTTGGGGTCTTTCCAGTTGCTGCAGGTGTCCTGTAAGGTACATCCCAAAAGGGGCATTGTACTCAATTATGGGCCTGATGAGGGATGAGTAAAGAGGCACGATAACCTCCCCTGATCTAGATGTGAATTCCTTCATGATTAGGTGGGCTATATAAAATGTTTTTCTAACCACTTTGGCCACGTGGTTGTCAAATGAGAGATTGCTATCAACTTAGGTCCCCAGGTCCCTAATTACTTCTTCTGTACTTAATGGATTACCACCTATGTGGTAATTTGTGGGCACTTTGTTTTTGCCAAAGGGGATGACTATACACTTTTTGGCATTTAGCTTGAGGCCATGGCTCTGGCACCAGTTGTCTGTTTCTATGAGGCCCTTTTGGAAGATGCTTGTGTCGGCTGCAGAGTCTATTATGGCGCCCAGTTTGCAGTCATCTGCGAACTTGGTCAGCCACAGTCCTTCCGTGTTGGCCTGTACCTCTGAGAAATATATACTGAACAAGAGAGGTCCCAGGACTTGAGCCTTGTGGGACGCCACTTGTAACTGGTTTGGAGTATGACATGGCTCCAGCAATTCTAACCATGTGGGTTCTGTCCTTGAGCCAGTTTGCAACCCATCTAGTGACATAGGGGTTTATAAACCCCTATCTATAATGCCCGAGTGGGGCATTGTATCGAAGGCTTTTGCGAGGTCCAGGTAGGCTGTGTGGACCACCTTCCCATCGTCAATGGCCTTGGTGACTGTTTCAAAGAAATCGACCAGGTTTAAGAGGCAGGATCTGCCCTTAACAAAGCCGAACTGGGTAGGATCCAGTGTCTGTAGGTCCCCAATATCTTTATTTATGAGGTCCATGATGATCCTTGCCACAGCTTTGCAGACCAAGCTAGTCAGGCTTATGGGGCGATAGTTTTCAGGATCCGTTGAGGCACCACCTTTGTGGAGAGGGACCACTGTTGCTGTACGCCACTCTTTAGGTACATATCCTGTAGTAAGGCTGAGACTGAACAGTAGTTTTATGTTTGGGTTTAGCTCTTCTTGGAGTTCATGTAGGACACAGCCCGGGACACAGTCTGGTCCCATTGATGCTGTGTTTTTTGCTTTGGAGAGGGCGACTCTTACCTGAGCATCTGAGATGTCAGGGGGGCAGCACTCTGCTGGGATAGATATTTGCCCTTTGGGTGGGGGGGGGAGTTTGCGCTGAACCTGTCAGCTAGGATGCTGGCAATGTCTGTGGGTTCAGTGTATTCTTTTGTCATTTTGGACTAATTCTGAGCATATCTGGGAATTCCCACCCAGGTTCCCAACATAACTAAAGAAAGCCTTGTGATTATCCTTAGTGTCCTGTGCAATTTTTCTCTCGAAGCTGGCCTTAGACGATTTTATGAGTGCCCGTAGTTTTTTGCTAATACTGATCAGTCCGGGAAGTTAAGGAAGAATGAAAACGGACAACACAGATGCATCGTTATGGTGAGTACATAACCTTTGTATCTAATTATGTCATTTTCATTCAATCCTCAGTCCCCAGCTAAGCCTGGGAGGACTGGCCTACAGACAGCGGACTGCATCCAAGGCCCTAAGCATGGGGCGTTTTTCCTTCTCCCTTTTACATTTAGGAAATGGAATTCAGCTTCGGACTGACTGGCAGATGTCATAATGCGCAGATGACCTGACAATTTACTGATGTGCCTAGCTAAAACCTCAGCCCTATGTCTAATGGTTCTAGTATTAGGACGGGTGCAGAAATGACTGTTAGGAACATCGTGATCTGAGCCCAAGCAGGTTACACAGAAGGAATGCAAGTTTTGGTGGGGAAAATGTTTACCACAACAGAGACCTTTCTCTGACATTAGTCGAAAAATGTAGAAGGAATCCCCAACAGTGCACTTAGCTTTCTGAACTCCTCTCTTGTGCAGACCAACCTACACACTGACTGGAACTCTGCTTCAAGCTCCAATGGCAAGAAAGAACTCAGATCATGGCATCAGCTGACTCCCCTTATACCAGAGCATACTGACATTGGTTAGGGTGTCCACTGGCTGATGGGAGGAGGGAGATTTTTCTCTGGTAGTCAGGCCGGCCAAGGGCTTCCATGGCAGGAAATCCCACAAGTCAGGACTGCAACAGTGGAATACAAAGAACATCCTTGGGTGGTCTTCATGGAAGAATATTTTGGGAGTACTGAGGAACCAAAAGCAGCTCTGTTCCTAGAAATCAAATCCAACTTATAATGAGCAATAAAAGTAAGACCATTGGACCAAGTGGCAGCTGCACAAATGTAATCTACTGAAGCTCTTGACCCAAAAAAACTGAAGTGGCCATAGACCTTGGGGTATGTGCTCTTGGGGGCTTAGGCAAAGACAAATCTCTCCATTTATATAGAAAGGATATGCAATCAGTCAACCATTTGGCTAAAGTCACTTTGGAAACTGCCATACCTAATCTGTTCTATGAAAAGGATACAAACAATTGGTCAGACTTCCTGAAATTTTTGGTTTGAGCAAATCCACAAGTTGCAATATGTATTCACCTTGTTGGAATATTTTGGGAAGAAAAAGTGGGAGGTTAATGACCTGATTAATGTTTGACTCAGAAGCTACCTTAGGTAAAAAAGAACGATTAGTACATAAGGAGACCCCATCAATATGAAAAATCAAATATGGAGACTTGGCAGAAGGAGCTTGGAATTCAGATACTAGTCTAGCTGATGTAATAGCAACTAGAGAAAAGGTCTTGCAGGACAAAAATTTAAGGTCTGACTTGCGAGTCACACTTTGAACTAAAATGGTTAAAACCAAAGGAGGAGTAGGGTCCTCTACTGGGGGCCTAAGTAAAAGGATGCCTTTCAGAAAAGTCCTGCAACACTTAGATGAAGCCCAAAGAGGATTGATTTTCACCTGAATGAAAATTGGTAATGGCAGCCAACTGAGCTTTGATAATTAAGAAACTAGTCCCCTCGTTGAATAGGGATGCTAAAAATTCTAGGACAGCAGAGACTAGGGCAGAAAAAGTGTACAAATCCCTGGGCACAGAGAATCCCTTCAGCTTACTTTTGTAAATCTTCCAAGTAGAAGCCTTTTGAGACTACAAAAGAATATGCCAGAATGGGGAGGAAAGCCTGAGCTGTCTATCCATCACTGGAACTTGAGAAACCCTGTGGTTAACTTGAGGCCTGTTATGTCCAGATGGGTCAACCCCTTTGGAGACAGGAGGTCTGGAATGAGGTCCAGTATCTAGAGCAATGCAAAAGATGAGGCCAAAGGAAGGGAGACCAGACCAAATTTGACGAGGCAAAAAAGGTGCAATGAGGACAACTCTGCTCTTTAACTAGTAAGGTTTTCTGTAACTATTCGGGGAGTAAAGGTAATGGGGGATAAGCACAGAGGAGACCAGAGGGCCAACTCTGAACTAGAGCATATCTCGATGACTCTCCCGGGGGGGGGGGGGGGGGGGATCAGGGCGAAGAACCTGCAAAAAGACTGCAGCTCGGCTGGCCCCATCTATAGGGAACTCTCTTAACCAATGACATTCAGACAGCACTTGTGAGGCATCAGAATGGACCCACTTAACTTGTATGCAAGCATTCTGGCTTTCGCCGGTGTATGTGTTGCAATAAGAAAGTGACCAGAAGAGATCGCCCACTGACACACACTCACTGCCTCGCAACACAGAGGGCAAGATCTGGTTCCCCCCGTTTGTTGATGTACCAGACTACAGACATATTATCCATCTGGACTGCAACTGTCCCTGAGGGGAGAGCATCATGAAAAACCTGCAACAAAAGGAGGATGGCTCATCTCCAGGATATTAATATGATAGTTAGCCTCTTGTGGGGACCACATACTTTGGGCTATCCTTCCCAAAAAATGCCCCCATCCCAATTGGACGGTTGCTGTGGTTACTGTGGCTACCAGTAGAGGGTGAACAAATGGATGCCATACGAAATTTCATTTGAACAGCTCCACTAGAGAAGGTGTTCCATGCAAATCTGTGTAATCCTGACTGGAGTTTACAAAGGCTGATGAATAACAGACTACTGTACACACAGAGACCACTATAGAAACTGCATGTGAAATATGGCTAGTGGAGCTGGAGTTATTGATGTTGCTGCCTTGAACCCTAAGGCTTGCAATACTAGTTGTGCTGAAGGACAGGAATGCAAAATCATTTTTCTTACCTGGGATCTGAGAGTTTGTACTTTTGTTGGAGAAGAGATGCTACCTGTCTAGACGAGCACCTATGAACTCCAGATTCTGTGCAGGTGTGAGTTACGACTTGTTGTAGTTGACTGTGATGCCTAGCTGATAACATAACTGGAGTAAGTAGTCCCTTGCTTGTACAAGCAAGATGTGTGGTCAGGGCAGTCAGCAGCCAGTCTACATAGGAAAACACCCAGAATCCTAGCAGTCTTAGATGAGCTGCTGCCATTGCCATGAATTTGATGGGGGCTGTGGTCCTGTCCAAGTAGAATCTAAGTTGTCTGTGTACGTCCAATGAATGCAGAATCCACTCTCCCTTATTCTGTGGATTGGGAAAGAAAGTTGGCAAATGAATGGACTGATTAAGAGCCACACTGGATACCACCTTGGGCATGAATGATGGATTGGTCCCGAGTGACACCCTGTCCGCATGAAAGATGATGAAAGGCTCCACTGCCATAAGGGCCTGTAATTCAGATATCCTTCTAGCTGAAGTGATTGCTAAAAGGAAGGCCGTTTTCCAGGAAATAAATTTTAAGTCTGCAGTTGCAGCTGTCCCGAAAGGAGGTACAGTGAGTTTCTCCAATACAAAGTTAAGGTCCCAGGCAGGGGTTGGAGCTCTCCTGGGTGGTCTCAAGTTTTTGGCCCCTCTGAGATACTGCTTTAAAAGAGGATGAGAGAAGAGGGGGGGGTCTGTGTTGTAATGAGTTGCAATGAGCTGAAATGGCTGAGGCATGGATTTTTATGGAAGAAAAAGACAAGCCCTTATGAAGCATCTCAGTTAAGTATTGCAAAATCTGAGGTAAATTGGGCACTGCTGCGCTCATCCATTGAGACTGATTCCAGGCACAGAATCTTTTCCATTTGTCAGCATAAGATTTTCTAGTACTAGGTCTTCTCGCCTCCAAAATGACATCCATCACAGGTTTGCTAAGGGATGCCAAGGGTGAATTTAAGTGATTAGCCAAGCTGCAAGACTCAATGGTTGGAGATGAGGATGCAGAATTTGGTTCTCCTGCTGAGACAGTAAGGAAGGTGTCTGAGGCAGGTGCCACGAAGAAATGTGTGACACACTGCGCAGGAGTGGGTACCAGTGTTGGCGAGGCCAGTCTGGAGCAATCAAAATCATTTTTGGTTTGTCCTGTTTGACTTTTAGTAGAACTTTGGAGTGGGGGAATGGCATAGACTGATAGGATTTTCCAGCTGAATGACAGAGCATCCACTTTCCAGGCTTTTTTGTGATGAGTTATTGTGCAAAATTTATCCAACTGGTAATTCTGGGATAAAGCAAAAAGATCTACGTCTGGGCTCCCCCATTTGCGTGTCAACATGTTGAAAATCCGTGGTTCCAGTTTCCATTCATGAGGGTCCATGAGATTTCTGCTTAGTTCATCTGCCAGAACATTCTGCTTTCCTGGCAGGAATTGAGCTTGTAGTTGTACTTGGTAGCTCAAGGCCGTGTTCCACAATGCCATGGCTAGTCTGCAGAGGGGGTAGGAATGTATACCCCCCTGCTCGTTTATGTACCACATAAAGTACAGTTTTGTACCTACCATAAATGTAGATGTCCGATAGACATGCAACTGCAGTCATAACATGTGGGTTTGTCCTGCCTCAGGCAGCCCTCGGTCGGCCGGATTCCAAAGTCTGGGTCCGGCGGCTGATGTCGCATTTCTCTCCGACGTCAGAGCGGCTGGAGTACATAAGCATCAGCCGACGCCATTTTCTTCAGTGTTTCTTGCCCCAGATGCCAGGTACCCTCCAAGGAAGGCTGTAATCAAATTGGAAGACAAAAACAGGATTCCAAACAAATAAATGAGCAATAAAACAAATACACCATAACAGATATCCCCAGCTAAGAGTAATAGGGATAGGAGTGGACCCTAGGCATAGAGGGGTATGGAGGGAGGGAAAATCCGACTGCAGTTGCATGTCTATCGGACATCTACATTTATGGTAGGTACAAAACTGTACTATGTCCTTCAAGAATGCAACTGCAGTCATAACATGTGGGTAGTATACCATAGCTTAGCTGGGGGAGGAGGTATGCACTAGGAAAAAGATGGTGTGGCAATCAAACCCTGCAGGACTGCCGAAGCAAAGCCTGCTCTGGATCTGGAATATAGAGGGAGATTGTAGTGTTTGGAGAATGTATGCACGGAGCTCCATGTAGCAGCTTCTAGAATGTCCTTGGTAGGCACCCCTCTTAAAAATGCTGTAGAGGTGGCTGTAGCTCTGGTGGAATGTGGTCTGACATTGGCTGGAACAGTCTTTCCATGAAAGGAATAACAGAATCTGATGCAATGTCCAATCCATTTAGAAATAGTCTGTTTTGAAATTGCTTTTCCTTGGACTGCAGGGGCGTAAGCTACAAAAAGTTGTTCAGACTTCCTACTGGCCTTGGTTTTGTCCAGGTAGTATCGAAGTTGTCTGTGAATGTCCAAGGTATGCAAAAGTCTTTCCCCTTTATTTCCAGGATTGGGGAAGAAAGCAGGCAGATGAATGGCTTGATTTAGAGAAACCCTAGATACCACCTTTGGCATAAAAGTAGGGTTGGTCCTTAATGAAACTCTGTCTCTGTGAAAAATAATAAAGGGTGGTATTGCCATTAGTGCCTGAAGCTCCGAAACCCTTCTTGCTGAGGTAATTGCCAACAGGAAAGCTGTCTTCCATGAGAGAAATTGCAAGTCAACTGAAGCTGCTGGCTCAAAAGGAGGTAGAGTCAGTTTTTCTAAGACAAAATTGAGGTCCCAGGCTGGCACTGGGGCCTTTCTTGGTGGCTTAATGTTCTTGATTCCCCTGAGGAATTGTCTTAGTAAGGGGTGAGAGAAAACAGGAGGATCAGTGTTGTATCGAGCTGAAATAGCAGATGCATGTATCTTTATGGAAGAATATGAGAGGTCGTTCTTTAACATATCTGCCAAATATTCCAAGATAAGTGGGATGTTCAGTAATGATGCATCATGTCCCTTGCTGGTATTCCAATTGCTGAATCTTTTCCACTTTGCTAAGTAAACCTTTCTGGTGGATGGTCTTCGAGCCTCTGTTAGTATCCGCTGAACTTCCTTGGAGAGAGATAAGCTGAAGTTATTTATGGGATCTCCCAGGCTGTTAGCTGCAGTGTCTGAAGGTTTGGATGCAGTGTTTCGAAATTGTGTTGAGTCAAAAGTAGAGGCCACTGAGGGAGGGGCCCACCTCCTGGTGTGACATATGCTCCGTAGTAGTGGGTACCAGTGTTGTCTTGGCCAATCCGGAGCTATTATGATTCCCTTGGGCTTCTCTGCTTTGATCTTTAATAATACTGAGGTCATCAGTGGCAGAGGTGGGAATGCATAGATTGCCAGGGAGTTCCAGTTGAATGAGAGGGCATCTATTTTCCAAGCTTTTGGATGGTATGTCCTTGTGCAAAATTTTGGTAGAAGATGGTTGAGGTGAGAGGCAAATAGGTCCACTTCTGGCCTGCCCCATGTCGAAGTGAGTTGTCTGAAGGCCTTCGGATGCAACCTCCACTCGTGTGGATCTGTGAAATTCCTGCTTAGGCTGTCCGCCAACACATTGTCTTTTCCTGGAACAAACTGGGATTGTAACTGGATGTTTAGGCTCAGTGATTTCTCCCAAAGCTGCATTGTCAGTCTGCAAAGGGGGTAAGAGTGAGTGCCCCCCTGCTTGTTTATGTACCACATCACAGTGGTGTTGTCTGTCCGTATCATTAAATGGCCTTGCTGGAGTTGGTGTTGAAAAGCCTCGATGGCATGCATTACTGCCAGCATTTCCTTTTGGTTTATATGCAGATGTGTTTCCTTTGGAGACCACTGTCCTTGTATACATCTGCCTTCCATGTGCGCCCCCCATCCAAGGTCTGAGGCGTCTGTAGTCATGGTCTGTGTTATCTGTGGTTTTTTGAATGACATACCTGTGTTTTCCTTGCTCACCGAGGCCCACCATAGGAATTCCTTTTGTAGGCATGGAATGAGTGGTATGATTGTCTCCAAGTTGTTGCTGTGTTGAGACCAAATGCTTTTTAGGTACCATTGAAGCTTTCTCATGTGTAGTTTTGCTAATGGAACCAGTAGAATGCAGGATGCCATGTAACCCAGGGCCTGTAGGAATCTCCTTGCAGTCATCTGGGTGAGTTTTGTTAAACCTTTGAAGTAATGAATTAACTTCTCTTGCTTGTCTTCTGTCAGGTAAGCCATCTGAGAGGCTGTGTCTAGTTTGGCTCCTAAGAAGATTATTTGCTGGGATGGCTGCAGTCTTGACTTTTGGAAGTTGACTGTGTATCCCAGAGCTTGAAGTAATCGTATGACATAATCCAGGTTTTTTGTCAACATCAATTTGTCGTCCGCTTGTATGAGGCAGTCGTCCAGGTACGGGTAAATTTGTATACCCTGGAGCCTGCAATGAGCAATTACTGAAGCCAGGCATTTTGTAAATACTCTGGACGCAGTAGATAAGCCAAATGGCAATGCTGAGAATTGATAATGCTCTGGCCCTGCAAGAAATCTGAGGTATCTTCTGCAGCTGTGTCTGATAGGGACATGCAGGTATGCCTCCTTGAGGTCCAGAGTAATCAGCCACGATTCCTTGCCCAGCATGGGAAGGAGCTGCTGTAGAGTCAGCATTTTGAACTTTGGTACTATGAGAAAGGTGTTTAATGCGGACAAGTCCAGTATTGGTCTCCATTGAGTTTCTTTTCTTGGAACAAGGAACAGTCTTGAGTAAAACCCCTGTTCTTGTTCTTGTTGTGGAACTCTTTCTATTACTTTCATTCGAGTCAGCAGAGTGATTTGCTTGATAGCCTCTGCCCTTTGATTTTGTGGTAGGTTTGGCATGCCTTGTTTTCTTGGTAAGGTATGAAAATGAAACCTGTACCCTCGGTCTATAATTCCAAAATCCATTTGTCCTTTGTCAGTCTGTGCCAGTTTTCTGCAAACAGAGATAATTTCCCGCCCAAGGGAGCTTCTAGTTGTTCCCTGGTAGGCGGTAGTAGAGGAAAGTCATTGAGTTTGTGGTTGTTGGGCAGGTGAAACCCCTCGTCACTTCTTTGGTTTCCTGGCTGCCATTGTCGCCCCTGTAAGGGCCTCTGTATTGGCCTCTTCCTCGGCCACGTCTGTTCTTACCCCTTTGAAACTTTTCTGGATTAGGAAAGGACCAGTTTTTTGAAGGCCAATTCCTACTGAATCTGGGGGGTTGAACCTGGAGGAAATCTTCCACAGTCTGAACTGATTTTGCTTTTTCTTCGATGGTCTTTAACACATCCTTAGCATTTGCACCAAAAAGCTTGTTCTTTTCCAAAGGTGCATCCAGAAGTTTTGCTTTTACATGATCTGGTAGAGGTTGATCTTTTAACCAAGCATGTCTACGAATCACTGCCCCTGTCATAGCTGCCCTACATGAAGCTTCCAGTTTATCATATCCACACTGCAGAAAGTGATTGCTTACTTGCTGAGTGTTATGTACAGCTTCCTGCAAAGTCTTCCTGTCTAAAGGATCAGGAGAAGCTAATGTTTTTTGTAAATCTTCTAAGAGATAATCCTGATATTGTAACATATGGAAAAGGCAATGTAAAGCTCTCATAGATAAGGTAGTGGATGTGTAAACCTTTTTGCCCCATCTCTCTAATGACCTTGCTTCCCTGTTGGAGGGCAAAGGATTTTTTGAGGTGGAGGCTGAAACTCCTTTAGGCCCCTGTGAAATAGTTTCCAAATCAGCAGTATGGGCCCTGAATAAATGGGAATGAGTTTCTGGGACCCTGTAATACCTGTCTGGCTTGGCTGGAGCAGGAGGAAGAGAATCAGGGGTAGCACTAGAGTCAGAATACAAATCATCCAGAACATCAAGTACAGGAGGAATAGCTAAGGGCCTGTGCTGAGGCTTCTTAAGGAAAGTCCTAAGGCGTTTCCTAGAATCAGAATATTCCTGACCCTGCCACTTGAAATGTTCCCTCATGGTGTGCAGAACTTCCCCAAAAGAAATATCCTCAGGAGGAGAGGCCGAAGGGATGGAATCTTCTGCATCCGAGTCCTCATAGGTCTGGAAGAGCTCTTCCTGGCTATCAGAGTGGACAGAGCCCTCAGAGTCTTCATCTGAAGGAGTAGGGTCAGAGGGGTCACCCCGGGGCCTTTTATCAGGAGGAGGCTGTGATGCTCTCTCAGGATGGGCCTGTGAACTTCTAATCATGGAAATTAAATCAGCAGCCATGGACATAATTTGTGTCTCTGGAGTTGGCTGAGGTAAGGATTTAGAAGTAATATGTTTTGTTTTGCTGGCTGCCTTAGCCCTAGTGTAGGCCTTAATAGACATGGCCATAGGAGGCCTGGCAGCTCCACGTGCAGGAGTGACCTTGTCTACAGCAATGGTCTCGGGCATTTCCTCGGTTTCGGTATCCGGAGGAAAGTCTATAACTGGCGTTAGAGTAATGTCTGGAATCGGAGTCGTCGGTAATGCGGTGTCTTCGGTTCGGAGCGGTGGAAAGACCGTCTCGGAGGGAACCGGAGCACTCACGCTAGGTTTTGGCGTGGAGTCGGTGGTAGACGCGGGCCGAGGATGTCGGTCCCGGTCTTTTCGCTTTTTGGGAGTTTGCGATGTCGGAAGATCCGACGGCATGGTGTAGGCAAATTTATCGCCGAAAAAATCTTCAGCGAACTCCGCCCGGCGCCTGAGAGTGCGCTTGTTGAAGCGAGCACAGGCTACACAGGCCGAGACGTCGTGGTCTGGGCCCAGGCAAGGGAGGCAGTAAGAGTGGAAATCCTTATGAGGTATTTGTTTACCACAAAAAAGACAATTGTTAACTTTTTCAGTAATTTCTGACATCGGCTGAGGCAAGAAAAGGTCCCCAACGGGGTACTTAGCTTTTTTGATGACTTCGGTATCGTAGAATACAGGAGCTGACCGACCGGCACTTGCGAACTGCTTCTGCTTCGGGCACCGCACAGCAAGAAAGACTGAAGAAAATGGCGTCGGCTGATGCTTATGTACTCCAGCCGCTCTGACGTCGGAGAGAAATGCGACATCAGCCGACGTCGGACCCAGACTTTGGAATCCGGCCGACCGAGGGCTGCCTGAGGCAGGACAACCCACATGTTATGACTGCAGTTGCATTCTTGAAGGACATCTGTGGTGTTGTCCATCAGTAATCGTCCTGGATGAAGGTAGTCCTTGAAGGCTGTCAGTGCATTCTGTACAGCTGGCATTTATTTCTGATTGATATGAAGGCGGATTTGATTTAGGCTCCATTTGCCCTGAATGCATTTCCCTGCCAGATGAGCCCCCCATGCATAGTCTGATATGTCTGTAGGTATGGTTTGGGTGGCAGGGGGTGGTGTGAATGGCAGTCCCTTGTTTTGGTGGCAGGCCTCTGACCACCACAGGAACTGTAGGCGCAGGCAAGGTATGATAGGAATCATTGTTTCCAGGCTATGACAATGTTGACTCCATAAACTTTTTAAGTACCACTGAAGTTTCCTCATATGCAGTCTTGCATATGGAATTAGAAGAATGCATGAGACCATGAACCCCAAGGCTTGCAGTATTTACCTTGCAGATAGGGTTTTTGTGGCCGCCTGTTTGAAGTAAGTCACCAAATGAATTTGCAATTCTAGCGTAAGGAAAGCCATCTGGGCAGTTGTTTTCAAGCTTGCACCCAGGAATGTCATTTTTTGAGAGGGTGCCAGTTGAGATTTCTTTTCGTTTATGGTGTATCCTAGACAGGTTAGAAATATTTTTACAAACACCAGATGTTTTAGAAGAATGGCCTGGTTTTCTGCCTGAATTAGACAATCGTCCAGGTATGGATATATCTGAATATTTCTTTGCCTGCAAAATGCAATTACTGGAGCCAGGCACTTTGTGAATACCCTGGGCGCAGCAGGCAAGCCAAAGGACAGTGCAGAGAGCTGATAATGCATGCAGCCTGTTTTGAAGCGTAGGAATCTTCTGCAAGATTCCCTGATTGGGATATGCAAGTAAGTCTCTTAAGTCGAGAGTTGCCAACCCGGCATTCTTGCCTAGCATAGGAAGTAACTGGTAAAGAGTCAGCATCTTGAATTTTGAAATGTCCAGAAAGGTGTTTAGAGTAGACAGGTCCAGAATTGGACGCCATGATTTGTCTTTTCTGGGTACCAGGAAATTCTGGAATAGAAACCTTGTCCCTTTTCCTCTTCTGGTACTAGCTGAATAGCCCCCATGTTTAGGAGGGAAAGTACTTGTTTCTGAGCCTCTGCCCACTGATCTGGGGGCAGGTCTGGCCACCCGTTTGGAGTTGGCAGCATGTGGAAATGGAATCTGTATCCCTGGGACACTATATTTAAAACACATTTGTCCTGGGTTATAAGTTGCCAGTTTCTTGAATGAAGAGCCAGTTTTCCCCCCAAAGGGGCGGCTAAGAGATAAGTGCTTGGTAATTTCAAAAGGGAAGTCATTGAGACTGCTTACCATAGGGTGGTGCCTTGTTGTTTTGGAAGTGGAAGCACCCCATTGCTTACTTCTGAAAGTCCCTTGGGACTGAAACCTGGTGGTTTTGGAATGTCTGGGTTTGGCCGAAGTGGCTCTGGAAGGAGTTGGAAAGGACCAGTTCTTAGTAGGCCAATGCCTACTAAACTTAGGAGGTTGCACTTGTAAGAAATCTTTCACAGTTTGCATAGAGTTAGTTTTATCTTCCATATTTTTTAGAACTTCCTCAGCCTTATTGCCAAATAAGCGGTCCTGCTGTAAAGGAGCATCCAAAAGTTTTGCTATAATATGATCAGGCAGAGATTGCTCCTTAAGCTAAGCATGCCTTCTAAGCACAGACCCAGTAACAAGAGCCCTACAAGAGGCATCTAAGGAATCAAAACCACATTGCAAAGTATGTTTGCCAACTTGTTCAGCTGAATGCAATAAATCCTGCAAATCTTTATTCTCCAAACAGTCAGAAATCATTCTGTTTAAGCAGTCCCAGGACATGCTTTTGATATTTTAGCATATGGAATTGACAGTTTAAAGCCCTGATTGCTAAGGTTGCAGAAGTATAAACCTTTTTACCCCATCTAACCAGCATCCTGGAGTCTCTATCAGAAGGGGTAGGATTTTTAGCAGTAGAAGCCTTAATGCCCTTGGGCCCCTGAGAAATGGTTTCGGGGTCCGCAACAGGATTTTTGAAAAGGAATTTGTGGGACTCAGGAACCCTGTAATACCTGTCTGGTTTGCTAGGGGCTGGAGGCAAGTAATCAGGGTCCATACAGGATTCCGAAAACACATCAACAATACAGGAGGTATAGCCAAAGGCCTATGCTGAGGAAGAAGAAGAAGGAAATCCCTAAGCCTCTTTTTGGATTCAGAGAAATCCTGACTTTCCCAGTGGAAATGCTCCCTTAAGGTATGTAAAATTTCCCCAAAAGAGAAATCTTCAGGCGGAGAAGCAGAGGGAATGGAATCCTCTGCATCAGAGTCCTCATAAGTAGGTATGGACAAATCCAGATCATTAGAAGAGTCAGAAGAAACAGAGTCCTGTTCAGAAGATTCATAGTCAAATTCAATCCTAGGCCTCTTGGGGGGGGGGGGGGGGGTTTGACCACCCCTGATTAGAGTAATTAAATCTTCAGCCATTTTGATAATTTGTTTTTTAGGCATTGGGGCCTGAACGTCAGTTTTTCAGACATAGATCGAGATTTAGGCCTTAGCACTGAAGTTGGAGTTGGTTTAATATGCAAATCTGTAGGCCTGAAGCCGGTGCCTGCTCAGCGTCTCCGGACCCATCTAAGGTAGAGACATCCGCGGGTTCCATATGTGAAGCATCACGCGGCCTACCGGACTCCGAATGGGCCACAGTAGAGGCCTGTGAATCAGAAGTAGCGGGTATCAGGGGCTGCGAAAGCGCCCGAGTACTGGCGAACTGGCTTAGGAAAAGCGTCGTCAGCAGTTTTGGACCTCAATGGCCTGTCTCTGTCTTTTTCTTTGCATTTTTTGGTATTCTGGTAGTCAGATGGCTAACCGACGTCATAATCTGGATAATTAAACCGAGAACCAAAATATTTTGAAGCAAAAATGTACCAACGACAAATAGTGCGCTGATTAAATAAAGCACAAAAGCGACAGCAAGGTACGTCGTGGTCAGGGCCTAGGCAAGGAGTACAGTACAAATAAAAATCCTTATGAGGCATTTGCTTCCCACAAGTAATACAATTATTAACTTTTATTGACATCCATAAGGAGCAAGAAAAAGTTTCCCCAACGAGGTACTTAGCTTTAAGTTGAAGACTTCGGTTCTGAAACTCGAAACTCGAAAACGAAAATTTCAGGAGTCGGCCGACTTGCACTTGCGAACTGCTTCTGCTTCGGCCACCGTGCGGCAAGAACGACTGACGTAATGGCGTCGGCTGCATGTTTTATACCGCCGACGACCTGACGTCATGGAAGAATGGACAGCAACCGACGCAGGACCCACGACTTTGTTAATCAGGCTGATTGAGGGCAACCTGCCAGCAGATTACCCAAATGTAATGACTGCAACAGTGAAACACGATGAACATCCCTGTAATATCTATCAGGTTTTCTGGGAGCAGGAGGTAAGGAGTCAGGGGCCAGGCTAGATTCTGAAAAGACATCATCGACAATGTCCAGTACAGGAGGGATAGCTAAAGACCTGTGCTGGGGCAGGAGTAAGAAATCCCTAAGCCTCTTTTTAGAATCAGAGAAATCCTGACTTTCCCAACGAAAATGCTCCCTAAGAGTATGCAAAGTTTCACCAAAAGAGAAATCCTCTGAGGGAGAAGCAGAGGGAATAGAGTCCTCAGCATCAGAAACCTCATAGGTAGATAAAGGTAAATCCTGGTCATCAGAGGAAAAGTACAGTTGTGCACACTTACCATAAATGTAGATGTTCGAGTGCATTCACTCTGTTGCAGTCATTACATTTGGGTTATCCTGCTGGCCGGTTGCCCTCAGTCGGCCTGAATTCCAAAGTCTTGGGTCCTGCATCGGTTGCTGTCGCCTCTTCCCTGATGTCAGGTCGTCAGGGGTATAAAAGATGCAGCTGACGCCATTTTATTCAGTTTTTCTTGCCCCAGATGTCAGGTGCCCCCAAAAGGGTAGGCTAAAATTATGTAAATAAAACATACATGCATCAAAATAAACTTTACCTTCATCTATAACCAAATACACCATCAAGATTGTATAGATTAGAGAAGTAAAGATATGTTCCAGCACAAATAAGGGGGATGGCGGGTGGGTAACCTGGACTGCAACAGTGAATACACTCGAACATCTACATTTATGGTAAGTGTACACAACTGTACTATGTTCTTCGTGTTTCACTGTTGCAGTCATTACATTTGGGTTGAGTCCCAAAGCTAAGGTTGGGGGAGGGGGGGGGCTGGAGCTAAACAGCATTAGGAGTGGCTATGAGGCCCTGCACAACTGCAGTGGCAATGCCTGCCCTGGATTTAGAGTAAAGAGGCAGATTGTAATGTTTTGTAAAGGTATGCACTGAACTCCAAGTAGCAGCCTCCAAAATGTCTTTGGTTGGTACTCCCCTGAGAAAGACTGCAGAAGTGACTACAGCTCTGGCTGGATGTGGCCTAATGCCCTTATGCACTGGTTTGCCATGCTGCGAGTATCAGAAACGAATGCTGTGACCTATCCACTTTGAAATAGTCTGCATGGAGATGGCCTTTTCTTGTGATGTTGTGGCACATGCCACTAGTAACTGCTCTTTCCGAAAACTTTAGTTTTGTCCAAGTAGAATCTAAGTTGTCTGTGTACTTAGAAAGAATGCAGAATTTTCTCCCCCTTGTTCTGTGGATCTGGATAAAAAGTTGGCAAATGAATTGTTTGGTTAAGGGCTACACTGGATACCACCTTAGGCATAAATGTAGGGTTTGTTCTCAGAGAGACCCTGTCTGGATAGAAAATGATAAAGGGTTCCACAGCCATGAGAGCCTGTAGCTCTGAAACTCGTCTTGCAGAAGTCATTGCTAGGAGCAGAGCTGTTTTGCAAGATAAGAAGTTTATGTCCGCAGTAGCAGCTGGCTCAAAAGAGGTAAGGTGAGTTTTTCCAAGACATAATTGAGGTCCCATGCAGGTATTGGCATTCTCCTTGGAGGCCTTAAATTTTTGGCTCCTCTGAGGTACTGCCTTAAAAAATGATGAGAAGAGAGTGGTGGCTCTGTACTGTAATGAGCCGAAATGGCAGAGGCATGGATTTTAATTGATGAAAAAGATAGGCCTTTGTCCAGCATCTCAGTTAAGTATTGCAAAATCTGAGGAATATTTGGGACAGCTGCATCAGTTCCTTGAGCTTGGTTCCAAGCGCAAAATCTCTTCCATTTCCCAGCATAGGATTTTCTAGTACTAGGCCTTCTGGCTTCCAAAATGACATCCATCACAGCTTTACTGAGAGGTGTGGTTTGTATGGCTACATTATCCGCCATGCTGCCAGGTTTAGCGTCCTGAGTTGGCTGTGCAGAATCTGACTGTTTTGCTGGGACAGTAGATGAGGTATTTGAGGTAAGGTCCAGGCTGGGCATTGGGGCAAGTTCCTTAAGATTGGATACCAGTACTGGTGTGGCCAGTCTGTTGCAATCAGAATCATTTTTGGTTTCTCCTGCCTGACCTTTAGGAG
Source organism: Protopterus annectens (assembly GCF_019279795.1). Taxonomy (NCBI): domain Eukaryota; kingdom Metazoa; phylum Chordata; order Ceratodontiformes; family Protopteridae; genus Protopterus; species Protopterus annectens. The sequence continues at coordinate 218,044,280 of NC_056731.1, forward strand.
TACCTTGGGGAGGAGAGGCAGTGGAGGAAAGGCATATACTGATAGGTTTGTCCAGTTGAAAGATAAGGCATCCACTTTCCAAGCTTGTCTGCGATAAGTCCTTGTTCAGAATCTTTTTAGGGGATTGTTTTGAGGGGAGGCAAATAAATCTATGTCCGGGCGTCCCCATTTCTTTGTTATCATGCTGAAGACTTGTGGATCCAGGTGCCACTCGTGGGGATCCATGAGGTTTCTGCTTAGTTCGTCTGCCAGAGTATTTTCCTTTCCTGGCAGGAAGTGTGCCTGCAGATGAACTTAGTAAGCCAATGCTATGTACCACAAAGCCATGGCTAGTCTGCACAGGGGATAAGAATGAGTGCCCCCCTGCTTGTTTATGTACCACATGACTGTGATGTTGTCTATCTTTATCAGTAGTTGTCCCGGATGAAGTAGGTCCTTGAAGGCTGTCACGGCATTCTGAACAGCTAGCATCTCTTTTTGATTGATATGTAGATGCTTTTGGTTTGTGGACTAGGTGCCCTGAATGCCTCTTCCTGCCATGTGTACCCCCCAGGCATAATCTGATGCATCCGTCGTTAGGCTTTGCCTGGCTGTGGGTAGTGCGAATGGCGGTCCCTTGTTTTGGTGACGAGCCTTTGCCCACCATCGACATTCCTGTTGCAGGCAGGGAATTAGAGTAATCATTGTTTCCAGACTGTGGCAATGTTGTGTCCAGACACTTTTTAGGTACCACTGAATTTTCCTCATATGCAGTCTTGCGTATGGGATTAGTAATTTGCAGGATGCCATGAAGCCCAAAGCCTGCAGAATTTTTCTTGCAGATAACTGGGCCTTTGTTGCCATTTCCTTGAAATAGGTAGTCAGTTGCCTTTGTTTGTCTGGAGTGAGACAAGCCATCTAGGCAGTTGTATTTAAGTTTGCACCCAGGAATATTATCTCTTGAGAGGGTACTAGTTTTGATTTCTTTTTGTTGACTGTGTACTCTAGGCATGTTAAACGTCTTATCACAAACGTCAGATGCTGTAGTAGAATGTCCTTGTTCTCTGCTTGTATGAGGCAGTTGTCCAAGTAAGGATATATTTGTATTCCTCTTTGTCTGCAGTAAGCAATTACTAGTGCCAGGCACTTTGTGAATACCCTGGGCGCAGTAGATAAGCCAAAGGGCAGTGCAGAGAATTGGTAATGCTTTGAGCCAACCTTGAATCTGAGGTATCCTCTGCATGACTGTCTGATTGGGACATGCAGGTATGCCTCTCCTAGGTCTAAAGTCATGGGCCAAGCCTTGCTGCCCAGCATGGGTAGAAGCTGCTGTAAGGTCGACATCTTGAATTTTGGAATATCCAGGAAAGTGTTTAGAATAGATATGTCCAGTATTGGTCTCCATGCTTTGTCCTTTCTGGTACCAATAACAGTCTTGAGTAAAATCCTTGTCCCTGCTCTTGCTGTGGCACCTGTTGAATAGCCCTCATGTCCATGAGAGCTGCGACTTGTTTTTGAGCCTCTGCCCATTGATGTTTTGGCAGGTCTGGCCAACCGTTTGCCCCTGGCAGGGTATGGAAATGAAACTTGTAACCTTGTGACACCATGTCTAGAACCCATTTGTCCTGGGTTAAAATGTGCCAAGTTTGAGAAAAAAGTGCTAGTTTTCCCCCCAAGGGTGCTGCCAGAAGATAAGTGCTTGGTGTAAGCACGGGAAAGTCATTGGGACTGTTTCCTGTATGGTTGTGATTTGTCTTCTCCACCTTTGGAAGTAGAAGCACTCCACTGCTTAGACCTGTAGGAACCTTGTGGCTGTGATCTGCCTCTAGGGCGTCTGGATCTGCCCCTTTGAGGTTTGTCTGAGACTGGGAAGGACCAATTCTTTGTAGGCCAGTGTCTGCTAAATCTAGGTGGCTGTACCTGTAAGAAATCCTTGACCATTTGCATAGATTTAGCTTTGTCCTCCATTTTCTTTAACACCTCTTCTGCCTTCACACCAAACAAGGTATCACGTTGTAAAGGAGCATCTAATAATTTTGCTTTAACATGGTCAGGCAGATTTTGTTCCTTTAACCAAGCATGCCTCCTAATGACAGAACGCTTAACAGCGGCCCTGCAGGAGGCCTCCAGAGAATCAAACCCACATTGCAAAGTATGCTTTCCAACTTGTTCAGCTGCATGCAATAAATCCTGCATTTCTTTGTTTTCTGCACATTCAGAATTTGCCATCATTTTCTGTTTAAGCAGTGTCATGAGATATTGTTGATATTTGAGCATATGAAACTGGCAATTTAAGGCCCTTACAGCCAAAGTAGCAGATGTGTAAATCTTTTTTCCCCATCTATCCAGTGCCCTAGAATCCCTGTCAGAGGGGGTAGGGGTTTTTTTTACAGAAGAAACCTTGACTCCTTTGGGACCCTGAGAAATAGTTTCTGGGTCTGCAGTAGGGTTTTTGAAAAGGAATTTATGAGAGTCAGGGACACTGTAGTATCTGTCCGGCTTAACAGGAGCTGGAGGTAAAGAGTCAGGGGTCAGACTAGACTCCGAGAACACATCATCTACAATGTCTAGCACAGGTGGAATAGCTAGAGGTCTGTGTTAAGGTAGTAAAAGGAAGTCTCTGAGCCTTTTCTTAGATTCTGAAAAATCTTGGCTCTCCCAGTGGAAGTGCTCCCTTCATGGTATACAAGGTTTCCCCAAAAGAGTAGTCCTCAGGAGGAGAAGCTGAAAGAATTGATTCTTCAGCATCAGAATCCTCACAGGGGGGAAGAGAATATTCCTGATCAGAAGAGGAATCAGTAGAAATGGAAACCTGATCTGAAGATTCATAGTCTGTCTCTTGCCTAGGCCTCTTATCAGGAGGGGGATAGGAACCCCTGATCAAGGTAATTAAGTCTTTGGCCATTTTAAGCATCTGTTTTTTGGGCATGGAGGCCTGTCCTTGTGGCTGGAGTACTTGTTTCTTTGCCTTTAAAGGTGTTTTAGCCTTTGTCTTTGAAGTTGGTTTAATATATAATTGTTTAGGTCTGAATACACCCTCAGAAGCCGATGCCTGCTCAGCGGCTCCGGACCCATCTGAGGGAATAATTTCCGAGGCTCCAATACCTTGAGTTTCCAGCGGCCTGGCCGACTCCACGTGGGAGTCGGTAGCGGCCTGCGACTCTAAAGTAGCGGGTGTCAGGGACTGCGAAAGCACCTCACTGAGGACCGGCAATCCGGTGACTTGCTTAGGAGAAGCTTCGACGTCGGTTTTGGACCTCGGTTGCCCGTCTTTTTCTTTTTGTTTTTTGTGAACTCCGGTAGTCGGATGGCTATCCGACGACATTGTATAATTAAATCTTCTCCCAAAACAGCTTAATGCAAAATCGTACCGACGCTTAATAGTGCATTGGTTAAATTTAGCACAAAACCGACAACTAGCAACATCGTGGTCAGGGCCTAGGCAAGGAATACAGTAAGAATGAAAGTCCTTATGAGGTATTTGCTTCCCACAAGAAATACAACTATTAACTTTTTCCGACATAGGTCTGGAGTAAGAAAAAAGTTTCCCCAACGGGGTTCTTAGCTTTTAATGAAGACTTCGGATTGGAAACTCTAACACGAAAATCTCAGGAGTCGGCCGACCGGCACTTGCGAACTGCTTCTGCTTTGGGCACCGCGCGGCAAGAAAGACTGGATAAAATGGCGTCGGCTGCATCTTTTATACCCCTGACGACCTGACATCAGGGAAAAGGCGACAGCAACCAATGCAGGACCCAAGACTTTGGAATTCAGGCCGACTGAGGGCAACCAACCAGCAGGATAACCCAAATGTAATGACTGCAACAGTGAAACACGAAGAACATCAGAAATTTCAGAATCCTGGTCAGAAGTATCATAAGCAAACTCAGTCCTAGTAAAGTAATAAGGTCTTCAGCCATTCTTATCATTTGTTTTTTAGGCCTAGAAGCCTGACCATGCAGTCTGGGCGTCGGTTTTCTAGGCATGGTTCAAGGTTTAGGCCTTGAAGAAGAAGATGGCGTCTGTTTGATATGCAAGCCAGTAGGCCTGAATGCACCCTCAAAAGCCGATGCCTGCACAGCTGCTCCGGACCCATCCAAGGTAGAGACATCTGCAGGTTCCATAGTTGAAGCATCTCGCAGCATACTGGACTCCGAATGGGTCTCAGTAGAGGCCTGCGAATCTGAAGTAGCGGGTATCAGGGGCTGCGAAAGCACCTGAGTACTGGCGAACTGGCGACTGGCTTAGGAGAAGCATTGTCGGCAGCTTTGGACCTAGGTGGCCTGTTTCTGTCTTTATATTTGCGTTTTTTTGGAATGTCAGTAGTAGGATGGCTTAGCTAAGATGTATCTGGATAATTAAACCCAGCACCAAAATATTTAGAAGCAAAAATATACCAACGACGGATAGTTCACTGATTGAATAAGACACAAAACTGACAGCGAGTCAGGGCCTAGGCAAGGAATACAGTACGAATGAAAATCTTTATGAGGTATTTCCACAAGAAATGCAATTATTTACTTTTACTGACATTGGTTTAGAGCAAGAAAAAGTTTTCCCAACGGGGTACTTGGCTTTAGTTGAAGACTTTGGTTCTGAAACTCGAAAACGAAAATTTCAGGAGGCGGCCGACCAGCACTTGCGAACTGCTTCTGCTTCGGGCACCGCACGGCAAGAAAGACTGATGTACTGGCGTCGGCTGCATGTTTTATACCCCTGACTACCTGACGTCACGGAAGAAGAGACAGCAACCGACACAGGACCCAAGACTTTGTTAATCAGGCCGACTGAGGGCTACTGCAAGCAGATAACCCAAATGGGATGACTGCAACAGTTAAACACTAAGAACATCCTGTCAGAAGTGTTCATCTGAGAGGACATCCCTGAAACCTAGATGTCCCTACATTCACTGCTGCAGTATTCTTAACTATATAGGATTCTCTGCAGCGTAAGCCAGATGTCTGGCTAGTCTTCCAAAGACTTCTGAATTTAAAAGGCATTCTGAACATAACCATACACACCTGCATAATGTAGGGCATAAAGGTGATGTTCAGACTTAAAAACAGAATGGATTGCCCCAGGAAGAATACCAGTCCAAGGAGCCCAAGGGGTAATGTGTACATCCAGGAAGGTAAAAAACTAGGTGGATGGAAAGAGGGAGTGAATGCAGCAGCAGTGAAGGCAAGGACATCTACTGTTATGGTAAGATTTTACACAACTGTACTTCCTGTGGGACACCTCTGCAACGAGGGTGAAATCTTCCATTAGAGGTCCCCCCTCTGCCCACCTCCTCTCCAGTCTTGGAAACAACCTTGGAACTTGCAAAACCATATCTTTCGACCTCCTCACCGATTCTGTGAAAGGATCACTAAAGGAGTAGAAAAACAGATCCCCAACAGCAGACAAGAACTTTCCATTCTGGTCACTTCTGGAGCATTTCCTTCACCTTTGGGCCAAAGATGATCCATCAAAAAAAGGACTGATAAACTAAGACTTGAAGAATTCTGCAAAATCACACAGGCGCATCCAGGGATGTCTCCTTATAGTTAAAGCTGGAACCCACCGCCCGTGAGGTACCCTCTATAGAGTGGGATATCAGCCTCATGGATGCATTAGAAATGGACTGAAGGGTGACCAGTTATGAAGAAATCTTGTTCTGGTCCTCCACAGACATGGACCGGGAAAGAGATTTGAGAGTTGTTTTGTCAAATCTCTTTGTAACCTTGTAAAGTGTGCCAAATAATCGATGACTGCAGGGCAAAGGTTGTTAAGGAGTAAACACGCTTTCCAAATCTGCCCAAACCCTAGACTTCTTGTTAGGGGATGGACAGAGGAGCTCTGCGAGTTCTTTCTTAGTGGCTGCTGCCACAACTATGGTATCTACAGGGCTCTCCTTGCTCCAGTGTGCTCTGTCCTTTGGAGGGGCTAAAATTCTATCAGGGTGCTTGGGGATAGACTCCATGGCATGCAGCTTCTTCCATGCACCGCATGAGACAAGGTCTATCAGCTCATTAGCTGGGGGAGGGGTGGTCACCCAAGGTAGCTGGTCCACACCTGTAGGTTTTTGGGGACACAGACTCCTCCCGAGAAGGGGGGGGGGGCAGAAGACCATCCACCTTTTTGCTTTACAAGTTACAAACTTTCTCCAAGGAGACATACTCAGGGAGAGATGTAGGGGACACTTCCCATTCATCAAAGTCAGTGCCCTCAGTGAGAGATTCCTGAGGAGAATCTGTTTCCTTTTGCACGTTCTCTTCCTAGAGAACTTATCAGTGGGATGGTCTAGTGTGGTATCAGACGTGATAGGGGACTCCTGAGGGATTAACTGGAGGCTTGATCAGGTTGGCTGTCCCAGTGGGATAGAAGTGAGAGGCTCAGAACTCTCACCTGATGGTGAAAAAAAAAAGATATGATCCAAAGGGGGCAAGAATGTCCTCTCTCTAGGCAGGGAGAAGGCCCTCTCCACTATCTCAAAGGGGGAAGAATGACTCATCTTCGGGATCCAATGAGGACACTCAAGGATCTCTGATCCAAGGGCTCTGAAACCGCAGGACTTATCAGAGAAGGAGATATTAAATTGAGATCAGTGGAGGGCAGGCTCACAGGTCTAACAGGAGATAGAAATGGGATTACCCCATCTGGATCTGAGCTCTGAGAACTTCCTCATCTTCTTATCCACCCCTGCTTCAGACAAGTTCATGAAGGAAGACGGTGGCCTGGAGTGTTTCCTCAGAATTTCCTGGAGAAAGGGTGAAGGGAGTTGAGGAGAGACTGGCTCCTGCAATTATTGGGGTGACCAGATCCTTAGGCTTCGAGGAGGTAGGATTCAAGGGAGTTGAATCAGACTTTTTTGAAATTTTTGAACGAGGCTCAGTGATTGGAGCCGAAGTTGGTGAATGGTCTAGAGACATCTTCCTGGGTTCCTTATCCTTTGGAGACTATTCAGGCTTCCCTTTTTAAGACTTCTAGAGGGAGGCTAAGCCCCAGCAGCTACACAAGAGGAAGTAGAAGGAAGAAAGCTCTTCAACACCAATTTATTCCTTCGGACACGAAGAGCTCTAGGGTTAAAAACCTGCACAGATAGTGCACTCTGTGTCTAAATGGGCCACACCCAAGCAGTAAACTTACTCCCTGTGGACATTAGAATTGGGAATCTTACGCCCACAGGAAGTGCATTTTTAAAACCAGTTGGCTTATTTGACATGACTCAAACATATAAAGAGAGAAAAAAGGAGAAAAGATGCTATATATCTAAATATCTTTTTTTTTTTTTTTTTGTTAAGGACAGTAGAAAAATTACCAACAGTGGTACAAAGGAATACCCTTTAAAGGGTAGGAAAAAAAGGAAGATAGAAAAGAAAGACAAGAGTACCAACAATGGTATTCAGAAGAGTACCTAAGCAACTAATGGGGAAGAAAAAAGGACAACCTGACGGACATAACCCGAGAAGTAGAGGGTAAGGGAAGACCGGTGAAAAGAACAGTAAAAAAATAATCTAATGGAAACTTACAACCCTTAAAGGCTGAAAAAAACTACACGCTCGAGAAAAGGGGGATCACATCTCACCGATATGGTGGCAAATGGGACCTGGGGTATGGCAGCTTACTGGGGAACTGTGGACAAAAGGAGGAGCTTGAGAATTTGATCCAAGAATCTAGAGAAAGCAGCCAAGCCAGATCCAAGGTCGTATCACAGACCCATCAGTTGAGGAATGAATGAAAATAAATAAGATCTAAGATCTGATGGTATTTAGCCAAAATTTAAAATTAGACTAATAAATGGAAGAAGGTAGGGATAACACACAAATATGAGGAGTACAATAAATGCAGAAAAGAAGCACCATCTTACAGAACCAAAAAAAAAATGACTGAGAATGATTAACTGTAGTAGAATACCTACTCAAACCCAAACAATAGACTGGGAATTCACACTGACAGCATATGTTTGACTTCATGCAGTGGAAACAGTCAAGCATTAGCATAACCAATTATTAGCAGACCAACAGTAATAAAGACTTGCCTTGCTTCTCCTTCTCGACAATTAGGACATGAACAAGCAACTCTTCTTAATCTCTTCCCAGGCTGCACTTCCTGATCTGATGCCTGCTGTGCCTGCTGCAACTGTGTTATCTGGTCTGGGCTAACAGCACTAATGGTTGCATTTGCAATGTTTCCTACTGCTACAGTTACTGGAGTCACTGTAGATGGCTGCACTTTCAGTCCTCCATCTTGACCAGGCTGCTGACCTAGAATACAAATTTTGCGAAAAATCAGTTTCATGTCACTAGAGGACAGAGTAATATCTTCTCAAACATAGTGTTAGCCCTAAAGAGGATGTATTTACTCTTTCATCATTAAAAAAACTAGAAAATATTACAGAAGGTCATGGCTGAAATCAATCTATTCAGTCCTTATATGTACCAAATATATGTACCAAATTTGTTTAAAAAAAGGTAATCAGAACAAACCTGCATAATACTAATAATGGAAAAATAATACAAACACAAATGTGTGCGTGTGTTTATATACGCAGTCGGGCACACGTGCGTTAAATATTTGTGTGTAATATATAGACATTAAACTTGACTTGTAATTTGTAAATGCTGAACCACTAATAATAGCACCATAAAGACAGACTTACAAACTGTTGACATATTGAAAAAACAGGAAAAGACTGTATGAAATTGTAGAACAGCAGGGATAAGTGAATTTACTCTTTCTCCACTGCAGTGTCATTTCAGGATTAGTATACATAATTAGCATGGAGTTTGGGGAGGCTTCCTCCCCTCCCCACCCAAAGTCAGTTTGTCATGTTTTCCAGTGTTTGGTGCTGGGTAGTTCTATCTTTAGGGTGTCCCCCCTCACAAAGGAAGTTTAAAGGAGAAGAGCAAATTTTGAGATTCCCTCTTCTCCTGTGTTTCTGGTCTTTTTTTTTCAGGCCTGTCATCACTTCCAGTGCCGACATTTCAATAGGGAACCATAGACGACTCTTATTACCATATTTATCAAAAACACTCATCAGCAGTCCGTGAATGCATGCTGACATTGTTCTGCATTATACAAAAATGCACCTGTGAAATAAGTCTGAAATACGCAGACACACCAAAATCAAAGCATTGAACAGCTGAAGACAATAAATTAAATTACTATGCTTACTTGCTTATGAAAGGCAGTGTAGCAAGAGTAAGGTGAGTCACTGTGATGCACCCATGCCTACTGAAATAAGTATAGCAACAAACATCAAATTCATAAATAACTACAAGGCAGCCAAGTCTGAGTCTGCAGACTATTACAACACAAATCATTATCGCATACAAAAGTTTCCATCATCCTTGAGAAGGGAAACACAAGACAGACTAGTTAAGAATTTGAGGCTAACAATCCAATTAGCTTACCATGAAGGTGGTAAGCACACTATGTTTGAAATGTAACTGGAAGTTGGCTCCAGATGTGGGGGATGCGTTGGGATATGAATCTATCGTGTTAACATGTTTTACTTGCTGATGAAAATGTGGGCAAGTTAAATGTGTATTTGGTGAACCATATGTTCTGTCAAGGAAAGGAAGTCAAGGAGGTTTGGATGTTTCTTACCTTAAAAGGCTACACACAGACCACTACAAAGGTGCTTGTAAGAGACAGGGAGAGGGATATCAGCCAGTCTGGATAACTGGGCGGGGGGGGTATCTTGATGTCACTGATCTTTTTAACTAAGAATCTTTGTGGTCTCTCAAGCTGAGAGATGTGTTTCACAAAATACACAACAAAAGGGGCATTATATTCAGTTATGGGTTTGAAAAGAGAGGAGTAAAAGGGAATTAAGATGATTTCCAAACTACCATGGAGACACGATGATCAAAAGAAAAAGGAATTATGAACTGTGTCCAGATACTTTACAGCAATGCTTGACTGGAAGTGTGTGACCTATATGGTATGATATGGAAATGTTTAGTTTACCAAAATGAATTAGACTACTTTTTTCACATTTAGTCAGAGTTTGAAACTGTTGTTCTACTACCCAGTGTTAACATTGTCTTAGTCCTCGAGGAAGCAATTCTTTATTTTATTTTTTGTATTTAGCATTTTGTTAACCAGGAAAGTCAGACTTGGAACGAGGCCAATTTTCAGAGGAGGCCCGGGGAGAAGGGGTCCAGATGCATGTCTTTGTAATGTGGGAGGAAACCGGAGCACCCGGAGGAAACCAACACGAACGCAGGGAGGACATGCAGACTCCGCACCGAATGCACCCCAGCCGAGAATCGAACCGGAGAACCTCCTGCTGTGAGGTGACAATGCTACCGCTGCACCACTGTAATGAATAACATCACCCAATCTACAGTTGTCCATATATGGAATTATGGACCAGAGTGCTTAGGCTCCTTTATACAATGTCTGACTGGAGACAGGAGTCTCCCATATGGCACAATGTGGAAATGTTTTGTTTACCTAAATATATTTTATACGTGTGTCTGTGTGTGTGTGTGTGTGTGTGTGTGTGTGTGTGTGTGTGTGTGTGTGTATATATGTATATGTATATATATATATATATATATATATATATATATATATATATATATATATATATATATATATATTTTTTTTTTTTTTTTCACATTTAATTTTTTTAATAGGTGCAACACGTTTTGTTTAGTTCACAGTTCCATCAGGCCTAGTGCACAGAGCCAAGGAAAGAATACCTTTATGACCAAATGCCATTACAAAATTTCCAATTTTGAACGCAGTAAGTTCACACAGACTGTAGTTTAGCTGATTCTTTCCCTGCAGTCTGAGTATATTTAAGTCTGATAATTAAACGAGGAGAATGAGAAATTCTAGGTAATTTACAAGTCATCACCTAAGAAGGTGGCATCCTTGTCTCTGCTGCTCATAAGGACTTTATTTCTTCATGCAGTCACCCAGATCTGCCCTGGTTAGCCACAAAAACTGCCTGAAAGTGAATCATAGCATAACCCCATCCTCCTCCCGCAAGAAAGGTTAAGAAATTAGTGATTTCGATTCCTCAGGCTTATGAAACTGTCAATCTCAGTGACATTTTCCATGACCTCTTTCATTTCAAGGGTCTGGCAGATAGATTAAATTTGATGACTTACTGAGGCACTGATCTGGTCATTAAACTTGAACTCAAAATTGTCAGAGTCATACAGGGAGACCACATTAATTGTGGCATCAGAAAATGTATTTTTCTTCAAACACTCAAGTCCGTTTCTTAAAACTGTTATATTTGTTTGAACTGGCCTTCACTGCATAAGCACCCAGTTGCTCTTCCACAATAAGAAAAGATCAGCCAGGTTCTCAACTAAATAAAAACACAAAGAACATTACTAACATCACCGAATGAGTAACAAGTTTTAGCAGTTTTGCAAAGGCTACCTTTAATATTCTGATGACGGCCTCCACTTGTGTTGAAGTGGTCTGACGTGAGAGGCTCAGTTGTCAGATACTTGCTTTTCCCCCTGGCAACTCATATTTACTCATCTGTAAGTATTTCAGGATAATGACTGAAAATCCTTCTATGACAATGCCTTCCAACTCAGTTATCACTTTTACTATCACAAAGCTGAGTCTAGTTGCTGATTCAGAACTGTGGACTGCTAACATTTATTTTTTAAGAAGAGTACTGCTGCCAACGCTCATGTCTGGGCTTTCATAGACAGCCCACAGATGCTCTACAACATTTATCAAATTTAGCTCCACATTTTAGGATGTTTATGCATAAAATACAGTTGTATAAGAACTTAGCATAACAGTAGATGTACAACTTATCACTGTTGCAGTAAAAATAAGCCTGCTAAAGACAGCCATATGTCCTGTCAGCATACCAATTCCTGGGCACTCTCACCTAATGCTGTATGTCCAGTGCTGTATGTCCAGTGTAGAATCTCAGCCCAACAGAAGCACTGGTACATAAAGTACATATAGACACAAACTACCTCAGGGCTTTCTTGAATCAGACAAACCACTGAAAAAGAACCCATCTTGGCCAAACTTTAAAATACATAAAAAAGGCGGGTGGGTGTTATACTATTAACAGTGATCAGTTGGACATTTATTGTCACCAGTTATATACAATACTGTTCTGTGATCACTGTTGCAGTATTAATAACCTATGGGGGTTCTCAAACCTGTCTTATGAAGATAAGGAGGAGGACCCTTGAAAAGGTTACTATCCACAAGGTGTAGCAAAACTGAACAAGCAAACCTTGGTCCATTCTTACAAAAAAAAACATCAATCTTGTGAGGTTTTGTTGTCATTTGAACAGAAGACCAAGTAACTGCTTCAAAAAACTATGGAATATAAATCTTTGAAGAAAGATGTAGTGGAATGGGTCTCAACTGCAGCCAGAACCGGCTTACTATGGAAAGAGTAACAAAAAGAGATTGGCTTGGAAATACAATTAGAGTTTGTTTAAAAACGGGAGCACTCAGATTTTTGTCCTGGAAAAAGAACTTCCTGATAGACTTGGTCTATGTAATAAGAAAGTACAATTGTGTACACTTACCATAAATGTAGATATTCGAGTGTATTCATTGTTGCAGTCATCACATTTGGGTTATCTGCTTGCAGTAGCCCTCAGTCGGCCTGATTATCAAAGTCTTGAGTCCTGCGTCGGTTGCTGTCTCATCTTCCATGACATCAGGTAGTCAGGGGTATAAAGCATGCAGCCGACACCATTACATTAGTTTTTCTTGGCCCACATGTCAGCTGCCCCCATAATGGGAAGTAATTATATACAAGGTTACACCTTCAACAAAAAAGCAAATACACCAAAAAGGCTTTAAGCATAGTAAACAAGAATAGAGGTATAGTCAATAGAAGTCAAGGGGTTGGAGGGAGGGTAACCAGTGAATACAGTGCAACAGTGAATACACTCGAACATCTACATTTATGGTAAGTGTACACAACTGTACTATAGCCTTTGTGTTTCACTGCTGCAGTCATCACATTTGGGTAGATTCCCAAAGCTAAGGATGGGAGGAGGTTATTAGATAGCATTAGGACCAGCTATAAGGCCCTGCATGACTGCAGTGGCAAAGCCAGTTCTGGATTTAGAACAAATTGGCAAGTGGTAATGCTTGGTGAAGGTATGTACAGAACTCCAGGTAGCAGCTTCTAGGATGTCCCTGGTAGGGACACCTCTGAGAAAGGCTGCAGAGGTAGATGCAGCCCTGGTTGAATGTGGTCTTATCCCCTGTGGGGTAGGTTTTCCATGGTGCTTATAGCAGAAATGAATGCAATGGCCTATCCACTTAGAAATGGTTTGCTTTGAGATGGCCTTCCCCTCTGCCCCTGCAGCAAATGCAACCAGCAGCTGTTCAGATTTCCTGAGAGGTTTAGCCCTGTCCAAGTAAAATCTAAGTTGTCTGTGCATGTCCAAGGAGTGCAGTATTCGTTCCCCTTTGTTCTGTGGATTAGAAAAGAAGGTTGGCAATTGAATGGACTGATTAAGAGCCACACTGCATACCACCTTGGGCATGAAGGAGGGATTGGTCCTGAGGGATACCCTGTCTGCATGAAAGATGATGAAAGGCTCCACTGCCATGAGGGCCTGTAATTCAGGAACCCTTCTTACTGAAGTGATGGCTAGAAGGAAGGCTGTTTTCCAAGAAAGGAATTTCAATTCTGCATTTGCAGCTGGCTCAAATGGAGGTAGAGTGAGCTTTTCCAATACAAAGTTAAGGTCCCAGGCTGGAGTAGGGGCTCTCCTGGGTAGTATTACATTTTTGGCCCCTCTGAGGAATTGCTTCAGCAGTGGATGAGAGAGGAGGGTGGTTCTGTATTGTAATGAGCTGAAATGGCAGAGGCATGAATTTTGATGGAGGAAAATAAAGGCCCTCGTGAAGCATCTCAGTTAAGTATTGAAGAATCTGAGGTAAATTGGGCTCTGCTGTGCCCACCCCCTGAGTTTGGCACCAAGAACAGTATCTTTTCCATTTTTCAGCATAGGATTTTCTAGTACTAGGCCTCCTTGCCTCCAGAATGACTTCCATCACTTGCTTACTGAGGGATGGTACCAGAGAGATCAGGTAATTAGCCAGGCTGCCAAGTTCAGGGTTTGAAGCTGTGGGTGCAGAATCTGGCCCTCCTGCTGGGACAGCAGGGCAGGGGTCTGAGGCAGGTGCCCTGGTGCCAGCAGTGACACACTGCGCAAAAGGGGGTACCAGTATTGGCATAGCCAGTCTGGTGCAATCAGTATTGTCCTTGGTTTGTCCTGCTAAATCTTTAGTAGTACCTTGGAGAGGAGAGGCAGAGGGGGAAAGGCATAAACTGATAGGTTTTTCCAGCTGAAGGACATGGCATCCACTTTCCAAACTTGTTTGTGTGGAGTTTCTTGTGCAGAATTTGTCCAACTGGTAGTTCTGAGGGGAAGCAAACAGGTCTATCTCTGGGCTCCCCCCATTTGTTTCTCAACATGTTGAATATCTTTGGTTTCAGCTTCCACTCGTGTGGGTCCATGAGATTTCTGCTTAGGTCGTCTGCCAGTGTATTTAGCTTTCCTGGCAAGAATTCAGCCTGTAGGTGCACTTGGTAGTTCAAGGCTGTGTCCAGCAGAGCCATGGCTTGTCTGCAGAGAGGGTATGAGTGGGTTCCCCCCTGCTTGTTTATGTACCACATAACAGTGGTGTTGTCCGTCTTTACCAATAATTGTCCTGGAAGAATGTGGTCCTTGAAGGCTGTCATATTCTGTACAGCTAACATCTCTTTTTGACTGATATGCAGGTGCATTTATCTTGGGTTCCATTTGCCCTGAATGCACTGCCCTGCCAAGTGAGCATAGTCTGATGCATCTGTTAGGGTTTGGGAGGAAGGGAGTAGAGTGAATGGCAGCCACTTGTTTTGGTGGAAGGTCTCTGCCCACCAAAGGAACTCTATCTATAGACATGGTATGGTAGGAATCATGAATGTTCACACCACAGGCTTTTTCGATACCATTGTAGTTTCCTCATATGCAGTCTTGCACATGGAATTAGTGGAATGCAAGAGGCCATGAATCCCAGGGCTTGCAGTATTTTCCTTGCAAATAGCTGGGTCTTTGTTGCCAGTAGTTTGAAGTAGGCTGTCAAATGGCCCATCTGGGAAGTTGTATTCAAGCTTGTGCCCAGGAATACAATTTGTTGGCAGGGTAGAAGATGTGATTTCTTTTCGTTTACGGTGTACCCCAGAGAAGTTAGCAATTTCTTTGCAAAGCCAGATGATTTAATAGTATATGTCCTGGCTTTCTGCCTAAATTAGACAATCGTCCAGGTATAGGTATATTTGAATATTTCTTTGCCTGCAAAATGCAATGACTGGAGCTAGGCACTTTGTGAATGCCCTTGGGTGCAGGAGATAAGCCAAAGGGCAGTGCAGAGAACTGGTGGTGCATGTAGCCTGCTCTGAAGCATAGGTATCTTCTGCAAGATTCCCTTATTGGGATGTGCAGGTAGGCTTCTTTTAAATCCAGTGTTGCCAACCAGGCATCTTTGCCTAGCATGGGAAGCAGCTGATGAAGAGTTAGCATCTTGAATTTTGGGATTACCAAAAATATTTTTAGGGTAGGCAGGTCCAGGGGTCCAGGATAGGACGCCAGGAGTTGTCTTTTCTGGGTACCAGGAAAAGTCTTGAGTTGAAACCTTGCCCCCATTCTTCTTCTTGGACAGGTTGAATAGTCCTGATGCTTAAGAGAGAGAACTTACTTTTGAGCCTCCGCCCACTGATTTCGGGGGTAGGTCTGGCTAACCATTTGGGGTTGGTAAGGAGTGGAAGTGGAATCTGTATCCTTGGGAAACCATATTTAAAACCCATTTGTCCTGGGTAATGAGTTTCCAATTTTTTTGCATGCAAGGCAATCTTTCCCCTAAAGAAACAATCAGTTGAGCGGGGCTTGAAAGGTTTAAAGTTAAGTCATTGAGACAGTTTACCATAGGGGGGATTCCTATTACTCCCTGTTTTGGAAGTGAGAGCCCCCCACTGCTAAGGCCTGTGAGTACCTTGGGACTGAAGCCTGGGTGTTCTGCTGATTCTGGGTTTGGATTGAGAAGGCCTGGAAGAGGCAGGAAAGGACCAATACTTAGAGGGCCAATGCCTACTAAATCTGGGAGGCTGTACTTGCAGGAAATCTTTAACAGTTTGCATAGATTTAGCTTTTTCCTCCATCTTTTTAAGTACTTCTTCTGTTTTGCTGCCAAACAGGCAGTCTTGGTTTAAGGGAGCATCCAGTAATTTAGCTTTAACATAATCTGGCAAAGATTGCTCCTTAAGCCAAGCAAGTACAGATCCAGTGACAGCAGCCCTGCAAGATGCCTCTAATGAATCAAAACCACACTGCAAAGTAAGTTTTTCAACTTCTTCAGCAGAATGCATTAAATCCTGTCATTCTTTATTTTCAGCACAGTCAGGAATCAACATCATTTTCTGTTTAAGCAATCCAATAATATGCTGCTGATACTTTAACATATGAAACTGGCAGTTTAAGGCCCTAATGGCCAAAGTTGCAGAAGTGTACACCTTCTTACCCCATCTATCCAGCACCCTGGAATCACTATCCAAGGGGGTAGGATTGTTGGCAGCAGTAGCCTTAATGTCCCTGGGTCCCTGTGAAATGGTCTCAGGATCCGCAGTAGGATTTTTAAAGAGGAACTTGTGAGAATCAGGTACCCTGTAATTCCTATCAGGTTTTCTGAGAGCAGGAGATAAAGTGTCAGGGGCCACGCTAGATTCTGAGAAGGCATCATCTACAATGTCCAGTACAGGAGGGATAGCTAAAGGCCTGTATTAAGGCAGGAGTAAAAATTCCCTAAGCCTCTTTTTGGAGTCAGAGTAATCCTGGCTTTCCCAGTGGAAATGCTCCCTAAGAGTATGCAAGGTTTCACCAAAAGAGAAATCCTCTGGAGGGGAAGCAGAGGGAATGGAGTTCCCCTGCATCAGAATCCTCATAGGTAGGGCAAATCCTGGTCATCAGCGAAAACAGAAATTTCAGAATCCTGATCAGAAGGAAAATCAGTCCTAAGACGGGGAAGGGTGGCTTCCCCTGATTAAAGTAATAAGGTCTTCAGCCATTCTTATCATTTGTTTTTTAGGCATAGGGGCCTGACCATGCGGTCTGGGCGTCTGTTTTCTAGGCATGGATCTTGTTTTAGGCCCTGAAGAAGAAGAGGGCGTCGGTTTAATATGCAAGTCAGTAGGCCTGAATACACCCTCAGAAGCCGGTGCCTGCATAGAGGCTCCGGACCCATCCAAGGTAGAGACATCCGCAGGTGTCACAGTCTAAGAAGCATCTCGCTGCATACCGGACTCCGAATGGGTCTCAGTAGAGGCCTGCAAATCTGAAATAGCAGGTATCAGGGGCTGCGAAAGCGCCTCACTGAGTACCAGTGAATTGGCAACTAGCTGAGGAGAAGCGTCGTCAGCAGCTTTGGACCTATGCGGTCTGTCTCTGTCTTTATCTTTGTGTTTTTTAGGAAAGTCGGTAGTCCGGTGGCTTACTAAAGCCATTTCTGGATAACTGAACCGAGTTACAAAGTATTTGGAAGCGTAAATGAACTGCTGACGAATAGTACGAGGCTTGAATACGGCACAAAACCGACAGCGAGGTACGTCGTGGTCTGGGCCTAAGCAAGGAATGCAGTACAAATGAAAATCTGAGGTATTTGCTTTCCACAAGAAATACAGTTATTAACTTTTACTGACATCGGTTTAGAGAAAAAAAAAAGGATCCTCAACGGGGTACTTAGTTTAGTTGAAGACTTCGGATCTGAAACTCCAAAACGAAAATTTCAGGACTCGGCCGACCGGCACTTGCAAACTGCTTCTACTTCGGGCACCGCGCGGCAAGAAAGACTGAAGAAAATGGCATCGGCTGCATCTTATATACCCCTGGCGCACTGACGTCAGGGAAGAAGCGACAGCAACCGACGCCGGACCAAGACTTTGGAACTCTGGCCGACTGCGGGGTCGCCTGACGGCAGGATAACCCAAGTGTAATGACTGCAGCCGTGAAACACGATGAACATCCTGGACTGCAACAGTGAATACACTCGAACATCTACATTTATGGTAAGTACACAACTGTACTATGTTCATCGTGTTTCACTGTTGCAGTCATTACAATTGGGTTGAATCCCAAAGCTAAGGTTGGAAGGCTGGAGCTAAGTAGGATTAGGAGCGGCTATGAGGCCCTGCAGAAATGCAGTGGCAAAGCCTGCCCTGGATTTAGAATAGAGTGGTAAATGATGGTGCTTTGTAAAAGTGTGCACTGAACTCCAGGTTTCAGCCTCTAAAATGTCTTTGGTTGGTACTCCTCTGAGGAAGGCTGCTGAAGTGGCCTAATGCCCTTAGGCACTGATTTGCCATGTTGTGAATAGCAGAAACAAATGCAGTGGCCTATCCACTTTGAAATAGTCTGCTTTGAGATAGCCTTTCCTTGTGATCCTGCAGCATATGCCACTACTAATTGTTCAGTCTTTCTGAAAACTTTGGTTCTGTCCAAGTAGAAGCGCAGCTGTCTGTGTATGTCCAAAGAATGCAGAAGTCACTCACCCTTATTCTGTGGGTTTGGGTAAAAGGTAGGCAAATGAATAGTTTGGTTAAGGGCCACACTGGACACTACCTTAGGCATAAATGTCGGGTTTGTCCTCAGAAACCCTATCTGGATGGAACATGATAAAAGGTTCCACAGCCATGAGTGCCTGTAGCTCTGAGACTCATCTTGCAGAGGTTATTGCTAGGAGCAGAGCTGTTTTCCATGATATTTTATATCAGCTGTAGCGGCTGGCTCAAAAGGAGACAGGGTGAGTTTTTCCAAGACATAATTGAGGTCCCATGCAGGTACTGGTATTCTCCTTTGAGGCCTTAAGTTTTTGGCTCCTCTGAGGTACTGCCTTAATACAGGATGAGAAAAAATAAGTGGCTCTGTATTGTAATGAGCTGAAATGGCAAAGGCATGAATCTTAATTGATGAAAAGGATAGGCCTTTGTCCAGCATCTCAGTTAAATATTGCAAAATCTGAGGAATATTTGGTACAGGCGCGTCAATCCCTTGTGCCTGGTTCCAAGCGCAGAATCTCTTCCATTTTTCAGCATAGGATTTTCTGGTACTAGGCCTCCTGGCCTCCAAAATAACATCCATCACTGCTTTAGAGTGAGTTTTGAATGACTACATTATCCGCCATGCTGCCAGATTTAAGGTCTTGAGTTGGCTGTACATGATCTGATTGTTGTGTTGGGACAGTAAGTGAGGAATTTGAGGTAATGTCCAGGCTGGGTATTGAGACAAGTTCTTTAGGATTGGGTACCAGTGCTGGCGGGGCCAGTCTGGGGCTATCAGTATAATTTTTGGCTTCTCTTGTCTGACTTTTAGGAGTACTTTGGGGAGGAGAGGCAGTGGAGGAAAGGCATATACTGTTAAGTTTTTCCAGCTGAAAGAAAGAACATCCACTTTCCATGCTTGCTTTTGATAAGTCCTTGTGCAGAATCTCTGTAGTTGGCAGTTGTGAGGGGAGGCAAATAGATCTATGTCCGGGCATCCCCAATTCCTTGTTATCATGCTTAAGACTTGCGGATCCAATTTCCACTCGTGGGGATCCATGCTTAGTTCTGCTTAGTTCGTCTGCCAGAGTATTTATCTTTCCTGGCAGGAATTGTGCTTGCAGATGTACTTGGTAAGTCAATGCTGTGTCCCACAGAGGCATGGCTAGTCTGCATAGGGGGTAGGAATGAGTGCCTCCCTCCTTGTTTATGTACCACATGACTGTAGTATTGTCCGTCTATCAGTAGTTGTCCCGGATGAAGTAGATCCTTGAAGGCTGTCAGGGCATTCTGAACAGCTAGCATCTCTTTTTGGTTGATATGTAGATGCATTTGGTTTGCAGACCATGTGCCCTGAGTACATCTTCCTGCCATGTGGGGCCTCCCAGGCATAATCTGATGCATCTGTTGTTAATATCTGCCTGGCTGTGGGTAAAGTGAATGGCTGCCCCTTGTTGTGGTGACAGGCCTTTGCCCACCATTGAAACTCCTGTTGCAGGCAGGGAATGAGGGTAATAAGAAGTTATGTACTCACCATAACGTTCTATCAGAGTAGGTATCTTCATTTGTCTGCAACCTTTGGGATACGGATCCGATCTCGGATCCGAGCCGGCAACTTCTATCATAGCATAGATCCGAGCTCCTAGCTCCTCCCCTTACCCATAATCCCCTGCCTACCCTAACTGACCTCAGATCAAGTTTGCCCCATAGCACAGCAGATAAAAGTGTCCCAATGGGAACATATGCTAATAACACAAGAACGATCATTTTGGTCAGGGGGAAGGAGGGGGGGATGGTTGCAGACAAATGAAGATACCTACTCAGATGGAACGTTATGGTGAGTACATAACTTCTTAATCTGAAGTAGGAACTTCATTTGTCAGCAACCTTTGGGACAGAGTCCCCAGCTACCTAAATCTTGGGTGGCCTTCATGGAAGGATATTCCGGAGCACTGCAGAGCCAAAGGACGCCCTACTTCGGGAGACAACATCTAATTTATAGTGGCTGATAAAGGTGTGAGATGAAGCCCAATTGGCTGCGGAACAAATGTCATCCAGTGGAACTCTAGCTTGGAAGGCCGCAGATGTAGCAACGGCCCTAGTAGAATGAGCATGGACTCCTTGAGGTGCAGGCCTTCCCAAGCTCTGATATGCTAAAAGAATACAATTCGAGATCCATCGAGAGAGAGAAACTTTAGAAACTGACTTTCCGAAATTACTTTTGGCAAAGGAGATAAACAACTGATCGGATTGCCTATGATCAGCAGTTCTATGGATATAAAAACGTAGTTGTCTGTGTACGTCTAAGGAATGTAGCTTGTACTCTCCTTTGTTATGAAAGTTGGGGAAAAACACTGGAAGATTGATAGATTGATTGATGTTCGCTTCTGAAGATACCTTAGGTAGAAAGGACGGATTGATCCTGAGGTAAACCCTATCCGGGTGAAAGACCAGATATGGTGGTTTCACACAAAGAGCTTGCAATTCCCGACACTCTTTTGGCTGAAGTTATGGCCACCAAAAAGACTGTCTTCCAAGAGAGAAATTTGAGATCAACCGTGGCCGCCGGTTCGAATGGGGGACCAGTCAAGGCCTGCAAGACTGAGGATAAATCCCATGGAGGTACCACCTCTTTGACTGGAGGCCTAAGGAGGAAGGTACCCTTGAGGAAGGTCTTACACAGCTTGGAAGTGATAAGAGGGCCAGACTCTTGCCCCACGTGATAATATGGGATTGCTGCCAGTTGTACCTTGACTGTGGAAGAACTAGCCCCCTGGTGAAAGAGAGAGGTTAGAAAATCTAGAACCGACGCAATCGGGGCTGTAAATGGGTCTAAACGACGGTGTTCTGCCCAAATGGTGAAGCGTTTCCACTTACTTCGATAAACCTTCCTGGTGGAAGGCTTGTGAGCTGCTACAAGAATGGCTTTGACAGGTGATGAGATCCCAGGAGTCCTTATGAGGAGTGGAACTGGAGCAACCAAGCCGTCAGCTTGAGGTTGACCAGGTTCGGAGTCGGAAGATCGAGAGGGTGAGAAATGAGATCCGGAATGGGATCCAGAATCCATGGTGGATACACTAGGTGAGACCATAGGTAAGGGAACCACGTCGGACGAGGCCAGAATGGGGCAATGAGGATCATCTTGCTCCCCAGCTGCCTGGCTTTCTGTAATAATTTCAAAATCAGGGGAAGAGGAGGGTAAGCATAAAGCAGACCGGGAGGCCAAGCATGAACTAGAGAGTCTCTTGGGGACTCCCCCGGAGGGGGGATCAGAGCGAAGTAATCGTTGCATTTGGTGTTTGAAGGAGAGGCAAAAAGATTGCAACAAGGTTGCCCCCCATCGGGCAAATACTTGCTCTGCAACTCGATGGTTGACAGACCATTTGTAAGGAGTCAGGATAGTACGACTGAGCCTGTCCGCTAGAATGTTGGACCGTCCCAGAATGTGCGTTGCTATGAGAAAGCGGTTGGTGCTCGCCCATTCCCACACTCTCCTGGGCTCGCGGCAAAGGGGGTAAGACCTGGTTCCCCCCTGTTTGTTGATGTACCAGACGACCGACATGTTGTCTGTCTGTACTGCAATCATCCCTACCGGAAGAGAGTTGTGTAGTGCCTGAAACGTCAAAAGCACCGCCCTCATCTCTAGGACGTTGATATGCAAAGAGGTCTCTACGTCGTTCCACGTGCCTTGGACTGTCCTGCCTGAAAAATGCCCCCCCCCACACCCCAGGCGAGAAGCGTCCATGGTCACTGTGTCGACTGGCAGAGGTAGTGAGAAGGGACGTCCCCTGTGGAGATTGAGAGACTGGAGCCACCACAGGAGCGATCTTCTGCAAACCTTGCTTAAGGAAATGGGGTGAGACAGGGGGTTGCGAGACAGGGACCATTGTACCTGGAGGGTCCACTGCAGAACCCTCATGTTCAACCGGGCCAATGGCAGCAGAGGGATTGCAGCCGCCATAGATCCTAGGGCCCTCAGGATCAATTCCGCCGAAGGAGTTTGCAGTTAAGGATGGCCTGCACGTGCAACACCAGGTTCCGAAGCCGATCTGGAGTCAAGAACGCAAGCATCTGTCTGGAATCCAGTCTCACCCCTATAAAATCCAACACCTGTGTAGGGATGAGAGAGGATTTGGTCATGTTGATGGTTAATCCTAATAGTGGAGCCAGAGTGAGGAAATAATCCCTGCATGAACAAAGTAGATGCCTTGTTGGGGCCGTAAGGAGCCAGTCGTCCAGGTATGGAAAGACCTGAATTACCTGGAGTCTCAGGTGGGCCGCTACTATCGCTAGGACCTTGGTGAACACCCTGGGGGCTGAGGTGAGACCGAAGGGGAGGACCCTGAATTGAAAGTGACTGGCTCCCAGCCGGAAGCAGAGAAACCTCCTGGAACGCCTGTCCACTAGAATGTGATAGTATGCATCCTTGAGGTCTATGGAGCACATTCAGTCGTCCTCCCGCAATAAGGGGAGGACGGATTGCAACGTGACCATTCGGAACTTTTCTTTGTGTACCGCCAGGTTTAGGAGAGAGAGGTCGAGGATGGACCTCAAGTCCCCCATCTTTTTTGGCACCAGAAAGAACCTGGAGTAAAACCCTGATCTGACTTGATCTGGGGGGACGGGCTGGATGGCTCTTTTTTGCAGAACCTGCTGAATTTCTGCAGCAGCCACCTCCCTCTGACTGGGTGGAACGTCGGAAAGGCTTCTGATTCTGGGGTTTACTATGAAGGGAATTTGGTAACCTCTGGATATAATACGAAGCACCCAGGGATCCGTTGTTATGGACTCCCATTTTGCTAGGTGCCTCAAAAAAATGCCCCCCCCCGACTGCCTCCAGAGTGGAGCAGTCGGATAACCCCTCAGGGGTTCTGCGTGGGCCTCTCAGAGAATGGTTCTCTGGACCCAAAATTCTTGGGACCCCCTCTGCCTCTGGGGCGGCGTCCTCCCTGTCCTCCTCTGCCACGAGAGGACTGGTTGTCCTGAGCAGACTGGGATTGATGCGATTTTCGGAACCACATCTTCTTCTGGCCCTTTTGGTTCTTGGAAAAGGACCTCTGGGGCGCAGAGAAGCGGACTCCGACGGCAGACAGGGTCTTCCCGTCTTTCTCGCTCTGGACAAGAGAGTGTCGCGAACGGTTTTGCCGAACAGTGCAGAACCATCAAAAGGGGCATTCGCGAATGATGCCTTAAAGGGTTCCGAGAAGTCACAGTGATGGAGCCAGGCCTGTCTCCTCATAACAAGCCCGACTCCACCTGCTCTAGCGGCTCCCTCCATAGCATGAGACAACAGCCGCATAGAGGTGTTAGAGATAGAGCTGAGGGTGGCCATTCGGGAGGAGTACAGATCCTATTCTCCCTCCGACATGGACCCTGGGGGGAAGCAGCGTATTGCTTAATTAGATCCCGCTGCATCCGAATAACGTGTGCCATGTAGTTCAAGGCCCTCAGAGAAGGTCGCTGAATTGAAGGCCCGCTTCCCAAGATGGTCCATCGCGCGAGACTCCTTGCTCGGAGGATGAACCGTGGGGCTCTCCTGAGCCAACTCTTTCTTGGTGGCTGCAGCCACCAACATGGCATCCACAGGGGGACCTCTGCTCCAGTGTGATCTCTCTGCAGGGGGGCTCAAAATTTTGTCCGGACGCTTGGGGATCGGCTCTACGGTGTCCGGTTCCTTCCAAGCCCTAGAGGATATGAGATCCACCAGGGGGTCGGGTGGAGGGGACACCCAAGAGGTAGCTGGTCCTGCCTCAAACGCCTCAAGGAATACAGACTCATCAAAAGAAGCCTTAGGGGCAGACCACCCACCCCAGATTTTGAGCATTTCCATGATGTCGCCAAAGGAGACATCCTCGGGGGTGATCTAGGGGAGCCTTCCCCTTCATCCAAGTCCGTATCTTCGGTGAGACTCTCAGGGGAGTCAATGTGCCTCCTTTTGCACTTTGCCTTGTGAGGAATCTCCTTGGGGGGGGGGCTGTCTGAGGAGTCCTCACAGACTGTATCCTGTTCCACTGGAACTCCTAGAGGCGCTGAGGCAGGCTGCCCCGAGGGCCGGATGAGGGGAGCCAGGACCAGATGAGAAGGAGTGCGGGAGGGAGCCAAAGCCAGGACCGGAGGTCTGGAAGCACTCGACAGTGCCCTCTCCACCGCAGCGAAAGCCGAGGGGGAGCCGCTCTCTGACGGATCCGAGATCCGACTCCCACTCGGATCCAAAGCGTGGACTGGACCCGGCGCCGAGAACGTCGGATCCGAAGGACCAGTGTGCTCCGACCGGGATGGAGCCGAAAGCACACCGAATCCCTCGGATCCGAAGCTCGGCCCACTGCTCCGAGAGGTTGGATCTGACAAACTCGAGGGAGTCGGAGCCGACGTGCCCAGCACGGTCGGCTCCGACCTACCCCCGGATCCAAAGTGGCTCGGCTCCGAGCGCTCCGAACCGGAGAAGGAGCTATAGGAGCGAAAAAAGGGGTCGAGCACCCCCCCCCCGGAGGTGGGGGGGGGGCAAGAGCACTCCCATCTGCATCTGGGCCTGGATGAATCTCCTTATCATCCGGTCCATGTCCGCATCAGACATGCTAAAAGTGGACCTCAAAGAGGCCACCGAGGCAGACCTGGAGTGTCACCTCGATGACCTCGACGGGGACCGGATCACTCCTCCTCGGGTCCCGGGGAGAAACAAGGGGATCGGATCTGAGGAGGAGGAGATCGAGAAGACTTGGACGGAGAAGCCCTCTTGGCGGGCGGGGCCGATGAGGAGTCATCGGCCTGCTGCTTAAGGCGCTTCTCCCGCCGCTTCTCTTTCCTGGGCTCCCTATCCTCCGGAGCTGAAGTGGGAGGTTGAGTCCCAGTCGGAGGAAGGGAGGCAGGAGTGACCGCTACCGGGGGGGGGTAGCGGGCACAGAAGTACCGGAAGCCGAAGCAGAGTCTGGGGGTAAAAGGCCCGCCAGAACTAGCTTCGACCTTCGATCCTTGAGTGCCCTGGGGTTGAACGCCTCGCAAATCGCACAACCCGAAGAGAGGTGTTCAACCCCAAGGCACCTAATGCACAGAGTGTGGCCATCAGCCGGTGAAAGCTTGTGACCACACTCTGTGCATTTTGAAAAAATGGCTTTAGGGGTCTCCGACATTACTACAGTAAAGCACACTCACTAGGCCCCTAACACTCAAGTCACACATACACGCTACGACCAGCGGGGGAGAGAGAAATATCTTAAATTAAATTTAAGCTGAAAAGCTAAAATAATAACAAGATTAGTGTTAAGGGTAAACCTACCACGCACACACAATCACTCAGAAAGAAGAAAGAAAAACTTTTTTCCTCACAAAAACGCCAAGAGCTCTGGAATCTAGCTGTTGCTTGAAGAGCGGCAAACTAGATCTGAGGTCAGTTAGGGTAGGCAGGGGATTATGGGTAAGGGGAGGAGCTAGGAGCTCGGATCTATGCTATGATAGAAGTTGCCGGCTCGGATCAGAGATCGGATCCGTATCCCAAAGGTTGCTGACAAATGAAGTTCCTACTTCAGATTTATTGTTTCCAGGCTGTGGCAATGATGAGTCCCAAACACTTTTTAGATACCATTGAAGTTTCCTCATATGCAGTCTTGCATATGGAATTAGCAGAATGCAGGATGCCATGAAGCCCAAAGCCTGCAGAATTTTTCTTACAGATAACTGGGTCTTTGTTGCCAACATTTTGAAATAAGTAGTCAGTTGCCTTTATTTGTCTGGCGTGAGATAAGCCATCTGGGCAGTTGTATTTAAGCTTGCACCCAGGAATGAGAAGGTACTAGTTTTGATTTCTTTGCATTTACTGTGTACCCTAGGCATGTTAGTAATCTTTTTACAAACGCCAGATGCTATAGTAGAATGTCCTTGTTCTCTGCTTGAATAAGGCAGTCATCCAAGTAAGAATATATTTGTATTCCTCTTTGTCTGCAAAATGCAATTACTAAAGCCAGGCATTTTGTGAAGACCCTGGGCACAGTAGATAAGCCAAAGGGCAGTGCAGAGAAATGGTAGTGCATTGAGCCAGCTATGAATCTGAGGTATCTTCTGCAGGAATGTCTGATTGGGACATGCAGGTATGCCTCTTTTAGGTCTAAAGTCACAAGCCAAGCCTTCTTGCCCAGCATGGGCAGAAGCTGCTGCAAAGTCAACATTTTGAATCGTGGAATATCCAGATATGGTTTTAGAATAGATAGGTCCAGAACTGGTCTCCAGGCTTTGTCCTTTCTGGGCACCAAGAACAGTCTTGAGTAAAATCCTTGTCCCTGCTCTTGCTGTGGTACTTGCTGAATGACCCTCATGTCTATGAGGGATGACACTTGTTTTTGTGCCTCTGCCCATTGATTTTTTGGCAGGTCTGGCAAACCGTTTGCTCTTGGCAGGGTGTGAAAGTGAAACATGTAGCCTTGTGACACTATATCCAAGACCCATTTGTCCTGGGTTATTATGTGCCAATTTTGAGAAAAAAGTGCTAGTTTTCCCCTAAAGGTGCTGCCAGAAGATAAGTGCTTGGCGCAGGCAGGGGGAAGTCATTGGGATCGTTTCCTGTATGGCTGTGACTTGTATTCTCCACTTTTGGAGGTAGAAGTACCCCATTGTTTAGATCTGTATGAGCCTTGGGCCTGGGATCTGCCTCTAAGGGCATCTGTAGCTGCCTCTTTGTGGCCTGCCTGACATTGGAAAGGACCAATTCTTTGTAGGCCAGTGCCTGCTAAATCTTGGAGGCTGTACCTGTAAAAAATCCTTGACTGTTTGCATAGATTTAGCTTTGTCCTCCATTTTCTTCAACACCTCTTCTGCTTTAACACCAAACAAGGTATCATGCTGTAATGGAGCATCTAGTAATTTTGCTTTAACATGATCAGGCAGATTCTGTTCCTTTAACCAAGCATGCCTCCTAATGACAGAACACGTAACAGCGGCCCTGCAGGAGGCCTCCAGAGAATCAAAACCACATTGCAAAGTATGCTTTCCCACTTGTTTTCTGCACATTCAGAATTTATTAATATTTTCTGTTTAAGCGGTGACATTAAGTATTGCTGATATTTAAGCATACGAAATTGACAATTTAAAGCCCTTATAGCCAAGGTAGCAGAAGTGTAAATCTTTTTTCCCCATCTGTCCAGTGCCCTAGAATCCCTGTGAGAGGGGGTAGGGTTTTTTGCAGTGGAAGCCTTGACCCCTTTGGGACCCTGAGAGATAGTTTCTGGGTCAGCAGCAGGGTTCTTAAAAAGAAATTTATGTGAATCAGGAACCCTGTAGTATCTGTCTAGCTTAACAGGAGCTGGAGGTAAAGAGTCAGGAGTCAGACTGGACTCTGAAAATACATCATCTACAATATCTAACACAGGTGGAGTAGCAAGGGGCCTGTGCTGAGGTAGTAAAAGGAAGTCTCAGAGCCTTTTCTTAGATTCTGAATAATTTTGGCTCTCCCAGTGGAAATGCTCCCTCTTGGTATGCAGAGTTTCCCCAAAAGAATAATCCTCAGGAGGAGAGGCTGAAGGGATAGATTCTTCAGCATCAGAATCCTCATAGGGAGGAAGAGTATTCCTGATCAGAAGAGGAATCAGAAGAAATGGAAACCTGATCTGAAGATTCATATTCTGTCTCTTGCCTAGGCCTCTTATCAGGAGGGGGATGGGAACCCCTGATCAAAGTAATTAGGTCTTTGGCCATTTTGAGCATCTGTTTTTTAGGCATAGAGGCCTGTCCATGGGACTGCTGTACTTGTTTCTTTGTCTTTAGAGGTGCTTTAGTATTTGCCTTTGAAGCTGAAGTTGTTTTAACATATAACTGTGTAGGCCTGAAAACACCGCTCAGCGGCTCTAGACCCATCTGAGGGAATAGTTTCTGAGGTTCCAATACCTTGAGTTTCCAGCAGCCTAGTCAGCTCCACGTGGGAGTCGGAAGTGGCCTGCGGCTCTAAAGTAGCGGGCGTCAGGGGCTGCTAAAGCGCCTCACTGAGAACCGGCGACTGGCTTAGAAGAAGCCTCGTTGTCAGTTTTGGACCTCGGATGCCTGTCCTTTTCTTTGCGTTTCTTTTGAATTGTGGTAGTCGGATGGCTATCTGACGACATTGTGTAATTAAATCTTCTGCCAAAATAGTGAAATGCAAAATCGTACCGACGCTTACTAGTGCGTTGGTTAAATCTAGCACAAAAATCGACAATTAGCAATGTCGTGATCAGGGCCTAGGCAAGGAATACAGCAAGAATGGAAGTCCTTATGAGGTATTTGCTTCCCACAAAAAATACTTTTTCTGGCATCGGTCTGCAGCAAGAAAAAAGTTTCCCCAATGGGGTACTTAGCTTTTAATGAAGACTTCAGATCTGAAATTCGAACACGAAAATCTCAGGAGTCGGCCGACCGGCACTTGCGAACTGCTTTTGCTTCGGGTACCACGCAGTAAGACAGACTGAAGAAAATGGCGTCGGCTGCATCTTTTATACCCCTGGCGCACTGACGCCAGGTAGGAGGCGACAGCAACCGACGCCAGACCTAGACTTTGGAATTCAGGTCGACTGTGGGTAGCCTGCCAGCAGGATAACCCAATTGTAATGACTGCAACAGTGAAACACGATGGACATCAGTAATTCTTCAGGTCAGTTAGAAAAATATAGTAAGAATAGTTAAATGTAGTTTATTTCTGCATCTGTATGAGTTTTTCCATCAGTGTTTGCTATATTTCCTGTGACTCAAACTCTGGTGTTTACTGTAAATAAATATTCAGTATTTTCACGGTTCCTATTTTATTATTTATTAAACAAATCTATACTTTAAACTGTGGCTGAGTCTTTAGAAAATACTTAACCTTTGTGAGTAAATGCATTTATTTAGTGACACTGTGGCGCCACATTCCTGAAAGTCTTGCCAATTGGTCAAACATTACCATTTGCACAAGTATTAATTTTACTGTCAATAATTGGGTACCCTGGTAAGAGCCACAGAGTAGCTGGCTTTGTGGGTGCTTTGGTGGCAGTGTGTCTACCTTATAGTCTGGGTGGAGATGGCAAATCAGGTAAGCTGTGCCAGCCTTTCCCAGGTGTGTGTGTGTGTGTGTGTGTGTGTGTGTGTGTGTGTGTGTGTGTGTGTGTGTGTGTGTGTGTGAGTGAGAGACAGTTACTTTGAACAAGAGCACAGAGCACCGATTTCACAGAGAGGGTGGTGGTGGAAGACCTGGCTTGGAGCACCCGGCTAAGGACTTAACTATATAGCTGTGTCAGTGGGGTCTCTTATTTGTGGCCTGGAGGAAAAAGTCCAGCCCCAGGACTGGAGTGTGCATTCCCTGTGTGCTCTTAAGGGAAAAGTACAGTTGTCCACACTTACCATAAATATAAATGTAGATGTTAAGAGTGCATTCACTGCTGCAGTCATCACCTGTGGGTTATCCCTGCTGTGGTAGCCCTCGGCCAGCCCAAATACCAGAGTCAATGTTTTTCTGCATCGGCTGCCGTCACTTGCTGTCTGACATCAGATCGTCAGTGCTATAAAGGAAGGTAGCCGACACCATTACATCAGTTTTTCTTGCCCTAACCAGTCAGACACCCAAGTAAATAAGACAGACACCCAAGTAAATAAGACAAAGTGGCCCTGGTGGCTAAAGCCACCGGCAGACACTTATGTCTCCCTGAAGAAAGAAGATACAAGGGGGAAGGAGGGTGGGAAACCAGGACTGCAACAGTGAATACACTCTAACATCTACATTTATGGCAAATGTACACAACTCTACTATGTTCTTCGTGTTTCACTGTTGCAGTCATCACCTGTGGGAGGACTCCCAAAGCTGAGGAGAGGAGTGGTAGGATTAGTAAGAGACCTGGGAATGGGTCAGCATGCCCTGCAGAACTGTAGAGGCAAACCCTGCCCTAGCCTTTGAAAACAGAGGTAATATTTGGTAAAGGTATGGACAGAAGTGCAGGTGGCAGCTTCCAGGATGTCCCTGGTGGGAACTCCTCAGAGGAATCCTGTGGAAATGGAGGCTGCCCTAGTGGAATGCATGCAATCTGTAGCAGAAATGGATACAGAGTGACATCCATTTGGAAATGGTTTGGAAAAAGGCTTCCCCCTCTGCCCCTGGGGCAAAGCTGACAAATAGTTGGTCTGTTTTCCTGAAGGGTTTAGTACAGTGCAGAGACATCTGCGCTGTCTGTGCATGTTTAGTGAGTGCAGAAGTCTTTCCCCTTTGTTTTGAGGTTTAGGAAAGAAGGGGGTAGATATATGGCCTGGTTGAGAGTTGCACTAGATACCACCTTGATCATAAAGGAGGGAATAGTCCTCAGGAGACCCTGACTGCATGGAAGATGATGAAGGGCTCAATGGCCATCAGTGCCAGAAGTTCTGAAACCCTTCTGGCTGAGGCGATAGCTATGAGAAAGGCAGTCTTCCAAGCGAGCAATGTTAGTTTTGCTGAAGCAGCAGGTTCAAAGGGTCTGTATCAGAACATCGAAGTTTTAAAACTTCGAAAGTTCTAATATCGACCCATTTTGAGCGAACACTAAAAATAGCAAAGCTGCAGAACACCGAATTCTTTCCTAGGGAAAGAATTCGGTTGGCCGGTTCTGTGGCTTCGCTATTTTCAGCGCTGTGGTGGAAATTTACGGGTCAGGTTCAGGTAAGTGTGCGATTGTGGGGTCATTAAGATTAGGGTGCGGGTTAGGTGAGTTAGGGTTGGGGCGCAGGTTAGATGAATTAGGGTTATGGCGTGGGTTAGGTGAGTGCGCAATAGTGACGGACCTTAGGGTTAAGGTAAGTGGATAGATAGTGTATGTACAGTTTAGTGTAGGGTTAGTTGTAGAATTATAAGTGTATGTGTGTGGATTGATGTTTTTTTAGGTGTGCTTGTGTTGTGTACATGTGTTTTGGAATAGCAATTTTTTTCCCCAAGGAAAAAAATTGCTATTCTGAATGTTCGATATTATGTGGTTTAGAAGTTCGATGAAATAGCATTTGCTATTTTCAATCTTTAGATACCGTGATACAAACGTGGTTCAAAGGGTCGTAACAGTAGTTTTTCCAAAACATAATTCAGGCCCCAGGCTGGAGTGGGTGGCCTTCTGGGAGGTATGATATTAGAAGTCCCTCTGCAGAATTGTTTAATCAAAGGATTGGAGAACAGGGGCTGTTCTGTATCAAAAATGAGCAGGAATGGCTGAAGGCATGGATTTTAAAAGAGGAGGAGAGGCCACTATTAAGTAGCTCCGCTAGGTAGTCCAGGATAAGAGGGATAGAAGGCTGTGAGGTACTGATCCCTCTGGACTGGCTCCAAGAGCAGAATCTTTTCCATTTTCCTGCGTAAGATTTTCTGGTGCTGGGTCTTCTGGCCTCTGTGATAATGTCTAGGACCTGTTTGCTTACCAGGGGCCCCTTGTTTGCCTTTAGGGTATTAGTCATGCTCTAGTTTGAGAGTCTGCAAGTCTGGGTGCACCATCCCCCCCCACACACCTGAGTTAAGAGGTCTAAGATCAGGGGAAGCTGCCTGGGAGGCTGTAAGGTCAGGCTGGGCAGTAAGGGATACAAATGTTGTCTGGACCAATCTGGAGCAATGAGGATGGCCTTTGGTCTCTCCTCCCTTATTTGATCAGTACCTTGGTAATAAGAGGCAGAGGAGGGAAAAGCATACACAAAGAGGGTGTTCCAGGGGGAGGTCAAGGCATCCACCTTCCATGCTAGGAGGCGATACTCCCTGGTGCAGAAATTTTTTCAGCTGATGGTGGAGATGTGAAACAAAGAGCTCCACCTCCAGAGTCCCCCACGCCTGAGTGATTTGTAAAAAGATTTTTCTTTGGAGCTGCCATTCGTGGGGGTCCAGAAAGTTTCTGCTTAAGTGGTCTGCCAGGGTGTTGTTGATCCCTGGTGGGCTATCACATATAGTCCCATGGAAGAGGCGGTCAGCCAGAGGTTCATGGCTAGCCTGCACCAAGGGTAAGACAGGGTCTTCGCCCTGTCTGTTTTGATAAGGAGAACCTCTAGCTTGATATGGGGTTTGAAGGGTGTGAGAGCCTTTTGTATTGCCATCACTTCCTTCTGGTTGATGTGTAAGGGAAGGTGCTGGGCATCCCAAAGACCTTGGATGCACCCGTCTTCTAGGTCAGCGCCACACTAAGTCTGAGACGTCAGTGGTAATGGTCTGCCCGGTTGGGCGGAGGCTGAAGGAAAGACCCCTTGTTCTTGGCACAGGCCCCTGCCCCCTAGAGAAACGCTGCCCTTATAAAGGGGATCAGAGATAGACAGGGGTCTAGAGGTTGAGAGTGCTGACACCAAAGGTACTATAGGTACCACTGAAGTTTTCTCATGTGAAGCCTGGCCAGAGGAATTAGAAGGATGCAAGATGCCAAGTACCCCAATGCTTGCAGGAACTTCCTCGCAGTGAGGTGACCTCTGGTAGCCAGCTGGATAAAGAAATGCAGGAAGCTCTGCTTTTCTGGGGATAGGAAGGCCATTTGGGATGCTGTGTCCAGCAGAGCTCCCAAGAAAATGATCTTCCTGGAGGGTGTTTGCTTTGATTTCTTCTAGTTGATGGTGTACCCTAAGGAGGTCAGGAGGGTTTTGACAAAGAGGAGGTCCTTGAGGAGCTTTTCTCAGCCATCTGCCTGAATGAGGCAGTCATCTAGATAAGGGTAGACTAGTATCATTTTCTGTCTGCAAAAGGCTATGGCTGGGGCTAAGCATTTGGTAAATACCCTGGCAGCAGCAGATACGGCAAAGGATAGTGCAGGGAACTGAAAGTGTTGTGAGCCTGCTTTGAAGCGAAGAAAAATCCTGCAGGATTGCCTTATGGGGATGTGGAGGTAGGGATCTTTTACATGTAGGGTAACTAACCAGGCAATGTTTGGCAACATTTTGAATTTGGGGACCAACAGGAAGGTGTCCAGAATGGATAGATCCAGGGTCGGGCGGCAAGTGCCCTCTATCCTGGGAACAAGGAATAGTCTGGAAAAAAAGCCACTGACTGTTTGATCTGAGGGGGCAGGTTCTAATGCCCCTAGCGATAAGAGTGCTTAGACTTGTTTCAATGCCTCTATCCACTGATTTTGAGGTAAGGGTACCCTCTTGGAATTGGGAGTTAGTAGAAGGAGACTTTGTATCCCTGAAAAATAATCTTTAATACCCACTGGTCCTTTGTTGCAGAAAGCCAGTTTTCTAAGCAGAGGGAGAGCCTTCCTCCTAGTCTTTGGTGTGTGAAATGAGGGAAGAGGAGGGGGGGGGGTCACTGAGAATTTTTTTCCCCTAAAGGGCTGGCTTAGAACTCCCTTCTTTTGGAGTGGGAGTGGTCTACTGTTTGGTTCTCTGCTGATCCCTGGGATAGGAGTCTGGGTGGTCTGTCCCTGCGAGGCTTACCTTGCCCCTGTCTGCTAGTTGCAGGAAAGGACCAGTGTTTTGAGGGAAAATTCCTGCTGAACCTAGGAGGTTGTACCTGAAGGAAATCATTTACTGTTTGCATAGATTTTGCTTTGTCTTCCATCTTTTTAAACACCTCTTCTGCTTTTACTCCAAACAAGTGGTCCTTATCCAAAGGTGCATCAAGTAGTTTAGATTTGACATGATCTGCGAGAAGTTGTTTCTTCATGCATGTCTCCTAATGACAGATCCTGACACTGCTGCCCTGCCTGAGGCTTCTAGGGCGTCATATCCACAGTGTAAAGTATGCTTAGCCACTTGACAATTAGAGTGCAATAAATCTGCTAACTCTTTCGAACTGGCACAGTCAGGAAAGGCTGAAATCTTTTGTTGTAATAGTTCCAATGTGTGTTGAGGATATTTTAACACGTGGAACGGACAGTTGAGTGCTCTGATAGTAAGGTTGCAAAGGTGTATACTTTTTTACCCCATCTGTCCAGAGCTCTGGAGTCCTTGTCAAAAGGAATAGGATTATTTGCAGAACTAGCCCTAGCTCCTTTAGGTCCCTGTGTAATGACCTCCGGGTCTGAAGCAGGATTTTTGTACAAGTATTTGTGAGAATCTGGTACTCTGTAATACCGGTCAGGTTTACTGGGAGCAGGTGGGAGGGTATCAGGAGTTAAACTGGATTCATGGAAAACATCATCAACCACCTCTAAGATTAGAAGGATGGCCCGAGGTCTGTGCTGGGGAAGCTCTAGAAACTCTCTGAGTCTTTTCTTAGACTAAAGGAAGTCCTGGGATTCCCAGTGGAAATGTTCCCTGAGGGTGTGAAGGGTTTCCCCAAAGGAAGATCTTCTGGTGGGGTAGCAGAATGAATGGATTCTAATACTAAAATATCACCAAGACCACCGATCCAAGAAGTAAGCAATTTTAATGAAACACTTAGCGCCTCAGCTTGCACAGCCTTCCAAGAATGAATGAATTCCTCTGCACCTGAATCCTCATAAGCAGTCAGAGGTAGTTGTTCTTCCTCAAAATCTGAATAATCAGACTTCTAAAGAATCCTTTTCTGTCAGTATTTCAGGAGAAAGGCCTCTTTCTTTTAGAAGTTGTGGCCTGACTACCCCCTGAGAAGAGTGAAGATCCTCCGCCATTTTAAGCATTTGAGCTTGTGGTGGTGAAGCAGGAGTAAGATGGTGGCTAGTTGTAGTTTTCCTAGAAGTGGCCTTGCCTCTAGAACTAAGAGTATCCATCGGTCTGAGAGAAATGGTAGTCAGAGGAGACGATGTCATTTTTTGCCTGGATTCGGTAGTGCGAAAGATCTCCTCAGAAGCTGGTGCCTGCGTCGTGGCTCTGGACCAAACAAAGGCAGAGACAACCAAAGGTTCGGAAGACAAAGAAGATTTCTGTGGCATACCGGACTCCAAAAGGGTCTCAGTAGAGGCCTGCGACGGCACTGAATCGGTCATCAGGGGCTGCAAAGGCGCCTCACTAAATTCTGGAGAACTGATGACCTGCTTAGCAGTGAAGTCGTCGGAATGCTTAGCCTTGAGTGGTCTATCTCCATCTTTATACTTACGTTTTTTCGGAATGTCTACTCTACGGACTGTTGGCTGATGGATGCTATTTCGGCTAAAATAAGAGCTCTACGACGAATGGTTCTCACGTTAAAGAGGGCACACAACCAGCAACGGGGGACGTTGTGGTCTGGGCCTAAACAAGCGATGCAGTATGAATGAAAGTCTCGGTGTGGTACTTGCTTTCCACAGGTGAGACAATTGTTAACTTTCTCGGACAACGGTTAGTGCAAGAAAAAAGGATCCCCGACGGGGTACGTAGCTTTAGACGTTTTCAGCCGTAATTCAAACTCTGGCAGCAACCAACCGGCACACTTGCGAACTGCTTCTGCTACGGGCTCCATGGCAAGAAAGACTGAAGTAGTGGCATCAGCTGCCTTCCTTTATAGCACTGACGATCTGACGTCAGCTGACCCAAAAAAACACCGACTCTGGTATTCAGGCCAGCCGAGGGCTACCACAGCAGGGTTAACCCACAGGTGATAAGGAACATCTGTACTTTCTGCAGAAAGCTGCATCTAAAAAAGTACAGTTTTGTACCTACCATAAATGTAGATGTCCGATAGACATGCAACTGCAGTCATAACATGTGGGTTGTCCTGCCTCAGGCAGCCCTCGGTCGGCCGGATTCCAAAGTCTGGGTCCGACGTCGGCTGATGTCGCATTTCTCTCCGACATCAGAGCGGCTGGAGTACATAAGCATCAGCCGACGCCATTTTCTTCAGTGTTTCTTGCCCCAGATGCCAGGTGCCCTCCAAGGAAGGCTGTAATCAAATTGGAAGACAAAAACAGGATTCCAAACAAATAAATGAGCAATAAAACAAATACACCATAACAGATATCCCCAGCTAAGAGTAACAGGGATAGGAGTGGACCCTAGGCATAGAGGGGTAAGGAGGGAGGGATAATCCGACTGCAGTTGCATGTCTATCGGACATCTACATTTATGGTAGGTACAAAACTGTACTATGTCCTTCAAGAATGCAACTGCAGTCATAACATGTGGGTAGAATACCATAGCTTAGCTGGGGGAGGAGGTATGCTCTAGGAAAAAGATGGTGTGGCAATCAAACCCTGCAGGACTGCCGAAGCAAAGCCTGCTCTGGATCTGGAGTATAGAGGGAGATTGTAGTGTTTGGAGAATATATGCACGGAGCTCCATGTAGCAGCTTCTAGAATGTCCTTAGTAGGTACCCCTCTTAAGAATGCTGTAGAGGTGGCTGTAGCTCTGGTGGAATGTGGTCTGACATTGGCTGGAACAGTCTTTCCATGAAAGGAATAACAGAATCTGATGCAATGTCCAATCCATTTTGAAATAGTCTTTTTTGAAATTGCTTTTCCTTGGACTGCAGGGGTGTAAGCTACAAAAAGTTGTTCAGACTTCCTACTGGCCTTGGTTCTGTCCTGGTAGTATCGAAGTTGTCTGTGAATGTCCAAGGTATGCAACAGTCTTTCCCCCTTATTCTCAGGATTGGGGAAGAAAGCAGGCAGATGAATGGCTTGATTTAAAGAAACCCTAGATACCACCTTTGGGATAAAAGTAGGGTTGGTCCTTAATGAAACCCTGTCTGTGAAAAATTATGAACTGTGGTATTGCCATTAGGGCCTGTAACTCCAAAAACCTTCTTGCTGAGGTAATTGCCAACAGGAAAGCAGTCTTCCATGAGAGAAATTGCAAGTCAACTGAAGCTGCTGGCTCAAATGGAGGTAGAGTCAGTTTTTCTAGGACAAAATTGAGGTCCCAGGCTGGCACTGGGGCCTTTCTTGGTGGCTTAATGTTCTTGATTCCCCTGAGGAATTGCCGTAGCAAAGGGTGTGAAAAAACAGGAGGATCAGTGTTGTATCTAGCTGAAATAGCTGATGCATGTATCTTTATGGAAGAATATGAGAGGCCGTTCTTTAGCATATCTGCCAAATATTCCAAGATGAGTGGGATGTTCAACAATGATGCATCATGTCCCTTGCTGGTATTCCAATTGCTGAATCTTTTCCACTTTGCTAAGTAAACCTTTCTGGTGGATGGTCTTCGAGCCTCTGTTAGTATCCGCTGAACTTCCTTGGAGAGAGATAGGTTGAGGTTATTTATGGGATCTCCCAGGCTGTTAGCTGCAGTGTCTGAAGGTTTGGATGCACTGTTTCGAAATTGTGTTGAGTCAAATGTAGAGGCCATTGGGGAAGGGCCCACCTGCTGGCGTGACATATGCTCCGTAGTAGTGGGTACCAGTGTTGTCTTGGCCAGTCCAGAGCTATTATGATTCCCTTGGGTCTCTCTGCTTTGATCTTTAGTAATACTGAGGTCATCAGTGGCAGAGGTGGGAATGCATAGATTGTTAGGAAGTTCCAGTTGAATGAGAGAGCATCTATTTTCCAAGCTTTTGGATGGTATGTCCTTGTGCAGAATTTTGGTAGAAGATGGTTGAGGTGAGAAGCAAATAGGTCCACTTCTGGCCTGCCCCATGTCGAAGTGAGTTGTGTGAAGACCTTCGGATGTAACCTCCACTCGTGTGGATCTGTGAAATTCCTGCTTAGGCTGTCCGCCAACACAGTGTCTTTGCCTGGAACAAACTGGGATTGTAACTGGATGTTTAGGCTTAGTGATTTTTCCCAAAGATGCATTGTCAGTCTGCAAAGGGGGTAAGAGTGGGTGCCCCCTTGCTTGTTTATGTACCACATCACAGTGGTGTTGTCTGTCCGTATCAGTAAATGGCCTTGCTGAAGTTGGTGCTGAAAGGCCTCGATGGCATGCATTACTGCCAGCATTTCCTTTTGGTTTATATGCAGATGTGTTTCCTTTGGAGACCATTGTCCTTGTATACACCTGCCTTCCATGTGCGCCCCCCATCCAAGGTCTGAGGCGTCTGTGGTCATGGTCTGTGTTATCTGTGGCTTTCTGAATGACATACCTGTGTTTGCCTGGCTCACTGAGGCCCACCATAGGAATTCCTTTTGTAGGCATGGAATGAGCGGAATGATTGTCTCCAAGTTGTTGCTGTGTTGAGACCAAATGCTTTTTAGGTACCATTGAAGCTTTCTCATGTGTAGTCTTGCTAATGGAACCAGGAGAATGCAGGATGCCATGTAACCCAGGGCCTGTAGGAATCTCCTTGCAGTCATCTGGGTGAGTTTTGCTAAGCCTTTGAAATAATGAGTTAACTTCTCTTGCTTGTCTTCTGTCAGGTAAGCCATTTGAGAGGCTGTGTCTAGTTTGGCTCCTAAGAAGATTATTTGCTGGGATGGCTGCAGTCTTGACTTTTGGAAGTTGACTGTGTATCCCAGAGCTTGAAGTAATTGTATGACATAGTCCAAGTTTTTTGTCAACATCAATTTGTCGTCCGCTTGTATGAGGCAGTCATCCAAGTACGGGTAAATTTGTATCCCCTGGAGCCTGCAATGAGCAATTACTGAAGCCAGGCATTTTGTGAATACTCTGGGCGCAGTAGATAAGCCAAATGGCAATGCTGAGAATTGATAATGCTCTGGCCCTGCAAGAAATCTGAGGTATCTTCTGCAGCTGTGTCTGATAGGGACATGCAGGTATGCCTCCTTGAGGTCCAGAGTAATCAGCCACGACTCCTTGCCCAGCATGGGAAGGAGCTGCTGTAGAGTCAGCATTTTGAACTTTGGTACTATGAGAAAGGTGTTTAATGCGGACAAGTCCAGTATTGGTCTCCATTGAGATTCTTTTCTTGGAACAAGGAACAGTCTTGAGTAAAACCCCTGGTCTTGTTCTTGTTGTGGAACTCTTTCTATTGCTTTCATCCGAGTCAGCAGAGTGATTTGCTTGATAGCCTCTGCCCTCTGGTTTTGTGGTAGGTTTGGCATGCCTTGTTTTCTTGGCAAGGTATGAAAATGGAACCTGTACCCTCGGTCTATAATGTCCAAAATCCATTTGTCTTTTGTCAGTCTGTGCCAATTTTCTGCAAATAGAGATAATTTCCCGCCCAAGGGAGCTTCTATTTGTTCCCTGGTAGGCGGAAGTAGAGGAAAGTCATTGAGATTGTGGCTGTGGGCCAGGTGAAACCCCTGCGTCACTTCTTTGGTTTCCTGGCTGCCATTGTCTTCCCCTGTAAGGTCCTCTGTATTGGCCTCTTCCTCGGCCACGTCTGTTTTTACCCCTTTGAAACTTTTCTGGATTAGGAAAGGAACAGTTTTTTGAAGGCCAATTCCTACTGAATCTGGGGGGTTGAACCTGGAGGAAATCTTTCACCGTCTGGACTGATTTTGCTTTTTCTTCGATGGTCTTTAACACATCCTTAGCATTTGCACCAAAAAGCTTGTTCTTTTCCAAAGGTGCATCCAGAAGTTTTGCCTTTACATGATCTGGTAGAGGTTGATCTTTTAACCATGCATGTCTACGAATGACTGCCCCTGTCATAGCTGCCCTACATGAAGCTTCCAGTGCATCATATCCACACTGCAGGAAGTGATTGCTTACTTGCTGAGTGTTATGTACAGCTTCCTGCAAAGCCTTCCTGTCTAAAGGATCAGGAGTGGCTAAAGTTTTTTGTAAATCTTCTAACAGGAAATCCTGATATTGTAACATATGAAAAAGGCAATTCAAAGCTCTCATAGATAAGGTAGTGGATGTGTAAACCTTTTTGCCCCATCTCTCTAATGACCTAGCTTCCCTGTTGGAGGGCAATGGATTTTTAGAGGTGGAAGCTGAAACTCCCTTAGGCCCCTGTGAAATAGTTTCCAAATCAGCAGTATGGGCCCTGAATAAATGGGAATGAGTTTCTGGGACCCTGTAATACCTGTCTGGCTTGGCTGGAGCAGGAGGAAGAGAATCAGGGGTAGCACTAGAGTCAGAATCTAAATCATCCAAAACATCAAGTGCAGGAGGAATAGCTAAGGGCCTGTGCTGTGGCTTCTTAAGGAAAGTCCTAAGGCGTTTTCTGGAATCAGAATATTCCTGCCCTTGCCATTTGAAATGTTCCCTCATGGTATGCAGAACTTCCCCAAAAGAAATATCCTCAGGAGGGGAGGCCGAGGGGATGGAATCATCTGCATCCGAGTCCTCATAGGTCTGGAGGAGCTCTTCCTGGCTATCAGAGAGGACAGAGCCCTCAGAATCTTCATCTGAAAGAATAGGTTCAGAGGGTTCAATCCGGGGCCTTTTATCAGAAGGAGGCTGGGATCCTCTCTCAGGATGGGCCTGTGAACCTCTAAATATAGAAATTAAGTCAGCAGCCATGGACATAATTTGTGTCTCTGGAGTAGGCTGAGGTAAGGATTTATTAGTAAGATGCTTTGTTTTGCTGGCTGCCTTAGCCCTAGTGTAGGCCTTAATAAACATGGCCATAGGAGGCCTGGCAGCTCCACGTGCAGGAGTGACCTTGTCTACAGCAATGGTCTCGGGCATTTCCTCGGTTTCGGTATCCGGAGGAAAATCGATAACTGGCGGAGGGATGTCCGGAATCGGAGTCGTCGGTAATGCGGTGTCTTCGGTTCGGAGCGGTGGAGAGACAGTCTCAGAGGGAACCGGAGCACTCGCGCTGGGTTTTGGCGTGGAGTCGGTGGTAGACGCGGGCAGAGGATGTCGGTCCTGGTCTTTTCGCTTCTCGGGAGTTTGCGATGTCTGGAGATCCGACGGCATGGTGTAAGCAAATTTATCGCCGAAAAAATCTTCAGCGAACTCCGCCCGGCGCCTGAGAGTGCGCTTGTTGAAGCGAGCACAGGCTACACAGGCCGAGACGTCGTGGTCTGGGCCAAGGCAAGGAAGACAGTAAGAGTGGTAATCCTTATGAGGTATTTGTTTACCACAAGAAAGACAATCGTTAACTTTTTCAGTAATTTCTGACATCGGCTGAGGCAAGAAAAGGTCCCCAACGGGGTACTTAGCTTTTTTGATGACTTCGGTATCGAAGAATACAGGAGCTGACCGACCGGCACTTGCGAACTGCTTCTGCTTCGGGCACCGCGCGGCAAGAAAGACTGAAGAAAATGGCGTCGGCTGATGCTTATG
Source organism: Protopterus annectens (assembly GCF_019279795.1). NCBI lineage: Eukaryota > Metazoa > Chordata > Ceratodontiformes > Protopteridae > Protopterus > Protopterus annectens. The sequence continues at coordinate 218,085,669 of NC_056731.1, forward strand.
TACTCCAGTCGCTCTGACGTCGGAGAGAAATGCGACATCAGCCGACGTCGGACCCAGACTTTGGAATCCGGCCGACCGAGGGCTGCCTGAGGCAGGACAACCCACATGTTATGACTGCAGTTGCATTCTTGAAGGACATCAGTGTGTCCGTCTATTATTTTTAACAGTGAACATTCCCACCGGTGTTAGTGGTGAGGACTTAGGCTCCTTGATCACTGGCCCAGAGGAGGGATGTCACACCCCTTACAACCAAAGGCAAACATCTTCATAAAATATTTACACAACCAATCATCATAACACTATATACTGGCTAGCCAACACCATAACCCCCCAGTAATCAGACCAAACCCTATTCCTCTGCTCAGTACGGACTCTTCTGTATGATTACCAATAATCAAACATGTTTCTCTCTGCCTAAAACCACCAAAGATCTCCTTCAGACTATCTTCCATAATTTATATATCCCTTCTTAAGGGTAACATTAAACCCAATAGCTCCCTTTCAACAATCAGAAATACTCTCTTCTAGGCTGCACCCTTTTCAATACACATAGCATCAGAAAAAAAAGTTAGACCACACAAGTACATTTTATTTCCCAGCAAATTCGAGCATTCAAAGAATCCTGGGTAAAAAAAAAAAAAAAAAAAAAAAAAAAAAAGACTACCCCCAACTTTGAACACTTTCTAACCTCCTACAAGTATGTCACTGAAGTCAGACCAGACAAATGATCAGGTGGAGGCTCTCTATAATCTCGGTCATAAATAACTTAAACCCAAAAATCATTGCCCAGTGAAGCTCCTTCTCAGACTCCAGTCTTAATTGGATTTTCCTAAAATTATCTACTCACAAAGGCAAACCACTACTGATTGCTACATCGCATCCACCACCCCCTGCTTCCCTAAATAAATTCAAATCACTCATCACGAACATCTTTAATAACCAGTCATTCTAGGTGACTTCAGTCTCAGGTATTATGGACGTCTTACCTGACATGGGTACTTTCCTAGCAGACTTTGTTCTCCTTCAACTCATAAAAGAACCAACAAGACCTAACCTCAGGTCCTCTAAACACTCTATACTCCACCTGATTATTACAAACATACCAAACCCCATCTCCAATATAAACATTCAACCACCATCACTAAGCGACCACTGCCCAATCACCTTTACAATAATCAACCATCTTATAAAACTACCACCACTATTAAAAGCCGTCAGAAACCAGAGCAGCACAAATATAGACAAACTCAGAACCATTCTCACAGCCCACAGCTGGAACCATATACTCTCCTTACAGGACCCTAATACAGCAGCTGTAAGCCTAGCCAACTTTCTACTCTAGCTGCAAGACAAATTCTTCCCACTTACCCACAAGCTTTATTAAACCCACCAAAACTAAATGGCTGAAGCCACTGAACTCTGTTTTTACCTCTAAGGGATGAAGCATGGCACAAATGGAAACAGATCCCCACAACGGACCACCCCACCTCCTTTATAGTGCTGTGTAACCCAGCCAAAATGTCAATCTGAAGGTACAAAAGAAACCTCTAAGCAAAGAAAAATTACCCTCTTACATTCCCCCAAACACTTCTGGAAAATAGGTTAACTCACTTACAGGAAGAAACCTCATTATATCCTGTCTATAAACACAGTTCAATGTGATACAGCAAAACCTTCTGCAAAAGATTCCTTAAATAATTTAGCAATCTTCCATAAATAAACTTCACACCTCCACAGATCATGCACTGCCCACCCCACCACCATTTTCTTCTCAACTTCAAATGCATACATCCCAAAAAAGTTTTTATTCTACTAGAAAATATTTCCACGGACACCCCTCCTAGATCTGACAAAACAAGCAGTCCCTGGGTTAAGGACAAGTTCTGTTTTTAGTCCGTCCTTAAGTCAAATTTGTATGCAAGTTGAAACACGTACATATGTTTCTTATTAAATGTCACATAGTCAAATGTTTGCCCTAGTCTAGTATTTATTTTACTTTTCTTTGCATATAAAGCACTAAACACTTCCAAATTAAAAAAACTTAAACCTAGTACTGTATACTGTAGTAATAACAATGATACAGTAAGTACAGTGTAATAACACTACGCAATAGTACATAAAATGCAACACAGTACAGTAGAACGTTCTATACAAAAAATGTTAAACTTGCCTCTTTTTAGCTTCACTTCACATTTCTGTACTACAGGCATCACCCACAAATGTTTTCCACTCTTTCCTAAACTTTCAGACCTCTGCCAGACCTCCTACTGTCACCTAGACCCTAATGAGCCGCAATGTCATTTGCCCATTCTACTGTGCAGTACAGTAACTGCTTCAATACTGTACAAGATAGCAGTCTTGACCAATCAATCAGATTGCCAACACAGCAATCTCTCGACCAATCAGATTGCTTGTTGTTTTCCACGAAGGCAGAAGTAACTGCTCTAACAAGACGTGCAAGCAGCTTCACGAATGGAGAAAAGGAAAGTACAACATAATTCTTCATTTTCAAGGTAAGATTTGGGCAACTTTAAGGATTTTTAATTATTTTCAAGTTATTTCTGACATTGTGGCAGCCCATTCTTATCTATGGGTTGTTCGCATGTTGGATGTCTGTAACCTGGGGACTGCCTGTATAAACTCCTACTTCATATATTACTGCAGACGGCATCTAGGTCTTCCTCTGAATAACATATATAATCTTTGTCTTACACAAAACATCCTGCCACAAATTTGGAAAACTGCTCTAATTAAACCCTTCTCAAAGCAAACCAACCCAAAAGATACCTCTCACTGCTGTCCAATATCTATCCTTCCAATTCTGGACAAATTTCTTAAAAAGATAGTCTAAAGCCAACTCTCCCCTCCATATCCAGCAGTACCACCTGCTCTTTTCCAAACATCCATTCTAGCCTGGACAAATTACTATGACAGCACTTTGGTCCCTAACTGATGACATACAGCTAAACTCTGACAGTGACCTCCTTTACAGGTGTCCTAATTTATAAACCTGACAAAGGCATTTGACCTCATTGACCACTATCTTCTCCAAAACAAACTAAATGAAATTGGTATTAGTCCATATACAACTCTGGTTTAAGAACTTCAACGACAGACACTTCTGAGTTAAAATAGGATTCTTCCATCAGAATCTGCGCCCAATACCAAAGGTGTACCAAAAGGATCCATTCTTGCCCCCCCACCTCTTCTTATTTATTAAACTTCCTTGTGACCCCCATCTCCCACTTATCCTCTATGCTGAGAACATGGTCACTTACCAATAAGGCAACTCTCACACCAATATTCAGTGCCACCTCCAGCCAAAGATACTTGAGCTTAACCAATGGCTCAAACCATAGCCTACTTCTCAGCCCCATGAAGACCAAAAGTATGTTTCCTGTGACTCCAAAGAAAATTCACAAGGCACCTAACTCCATCTTTGACAAACAATCATGCCATAGAGTCAACCTCCACTATCAAATATCTAAAACTATGGCCTGATCAGTCACTAAACTTCTATTTCCAGACAGACAAAGTGAGAGCCAAAATAAACTCCTCCCTCTTCTGGGACAAAAAGATCTCCCCTTTTCTATCCTAATTAGCCAAAACAGCCACTGGCAGAGGAGTTCTCCTTTCTCAACTTGAATATGGACTCTCAGTTTTGGCTTCAGCCTCCAAGTAAAACAATGCCACACTTTAGACCATCTCAAACATCATCTGCAGATTCATTACAAATTTTCCTCTCTGTGAACATCACTTTAGCACCCTGGAAAAAGTCAAATGGCTGCCCATAAAACAAAGCTCCAATCTACTTTTTAGGATCCCAACTCTACAAACTGCTCCAACTCCATAAATCTACTATCCTTGCAGATATATTTAATAAAAAACCTCCTCATACAACATGAGACACTACTCACAAGCCAAGCCAAATGTCATTACCCCAGAATCAAACCTTGCAACACTGCACATGCTTTCTCTTTTTAAGGACATACTCTTTGGCAAGCTCTTCCAACTGACATTAAGGAAATCAACACTTATTCTAAATTCAGAATGCAACTAAAAAGTACTTCATCCAAGCCAAATGCTCCTGCTTCAACACAGGACATATCACCTCACGTATCTTCTTTCTGAGTTTCTTCTCCTACACAAAGATTCACTAAAGACTGACCCACTTTAAAAACTAATGTATATATTGTACTACATTCTGCTTGATTGTACAAAGTACTGTGGTTGTTCACTAGAATGTATACGTGCAGTTTATTCTATTTAATTAGCCTGAACTACTCTGTTATTGTTTACATTTCTGTATTTTTTTTTTTTGTGAAATGCTTTGTATTTCACCCGGGATGAGTCTGAAATTGGTGAATATTGATCAGTGCACTACCCCCAACATGTACAAGTAAATAAAGAAAGGAAGACTGAAACTCTCTTTTCCAGGGAAGAGGGATGGTGTCTTTTCTTCACGGTTTACCTTTATATAGTCAATCCCAATATGGGCGAAATGGCTTCCGCGAATACCAAAGTGCGAACATCTTCAATGTCGAATTCCACATAAGCGAACGGCAAAACCTCGCCCCCTTTTTGACCCGTGGTAGCACTGGTGTGGAAGTGTGGCGTGGCCGGAACTGTCAAAATCCGACATGATTTCGACATTTAAAAATTTTCACGGTTTCGGTTCGCTTAAATGGTTTGCTTACTTAAGTGGCCAGTCGATCATGTCTGATTGACGATATAAAGGTAAACCGTTCTTCACACATGAAGGCATAGTAATTTTGAACAGTCTGAGCTGTCTGTTGTGTATGGAGACAAAAAGATCCAGATGTGGAATACCCCATCAATGGGTAATGCCCAGAAAGACCTATCTATTTAACATCAATATGCGAAGGACTCCACCAAAACTGTTGAAAAGGTCTGCTACTAGGTTTCACCATGAAGGTATATACAGAGTCAGGAGAAAATTGTGTCAAGTTGTAATTTCACAAGCTATCAGAGAATCTGCAGTGGTGTAAGACTTGGTGCTTCACTGCTGATATACCACATAACTGTGGTGTTGTCTGTAAAAAACAGAAAAGGACACAGAATCTAGATGTGATGAGAGTCTGAAGAGCCTCTCTGCCAAGAAAACTCATTGATGAAGAGCAGAAGAAAAATTTTGAAGGTCAATGGATGGCAAACGTTAACTTCAAACTGACTTCAGATACCGCTGTATCTTCACCATACGGAGTCTGGCAAAAGGAAATCACAGTTGTGTAAGGTGCACTTATCTGTAACTGTAGACTGCTGCAGAAGCTTTTAGGCTGTATGAATTTGTGCTTTGCCAAAGTAAAAACAACAGACCAACTTACAAGAACTCTGGTTCTCTCCTAAACTTCCACTCTGACTGCTGACTAGGCAAGCCCTGTGGTGGGAAAAATCAGCAAAGTGGGAAATCTTCATGACTTATTTGTCTAAAAGTTTAGTAGTAGCATACTTGCCCTGAACTACTCAAAACAAGAAACAACCAACAAATTTATTTCCCAATAATAAACTATATACATGAATGGGGGGTGGTAGGTGGATGCAGCTACTGCAACAGTTAAAACTAGAACATCTACTGTTATGGGCAAGTGCATCTCAAAACAACTGTACTACGTTCATCACTCCCACTGCTGCATAAGTCTTTAGGCTACATGGATTAATTACCAAAGCCTATCCAACCTTGGATGAGGAAGGATATGGATCCAGAAGTCCCTGGAGAATGGTCCTACTAAAGCCTATCCTGGATCTAGAAAAGGAATACAGTTTATAATGCCGCCTTGTAAAGTTATGTACAAAAGACCACATAGCTGCCACTAAAATACTTCTAAAGCCCACCACTTTCAAATATGCTATCAATATGCCATCAAAGAGAACTAGGTCTTAGTATTGTAAGCCTTGATACCGTCTGGAAACGGTTTACCATGGTGGGTATAACAAAATGCAATAGCTTAGAACAAGCAACCGAAAATAGTTAGTTTTAACACGGGTTGTCCTTTGTCCTCTAGGCCAATGATCAAGCAGCCTCAGTCCAACCATTGATACTGGTGGGGAACGTTCACTAAGAAAAAAAATGGAGACACAGTTATTTTCAGATGCAGCTCTCTGTACCAAGTACAATTTCCCTTAAGAGTACACAGACAACGCACACTCCAGTCTTGGCGCTGGACTTTCTCTCCAGGCCCCAAAGAAGACTCCCCACTGACACAGCAACAGCACTGATTCCTTAGCCAGGTGTTCCAAGCCAAGTCTTCCACTACCCTCTCTGTAAAATTAGTGCTCTCAGTGTCTCTGTTCAAAGTAACACACACAAACACACACACACGAAAGGCTGGCACAGCTTACCAGATTTGCCACCTCCACCCAGACTGCAAGGTAGATACACTGCTACCAGAATACCCAAAGCCAGCTACTTTAAGGCTCTTACCAAGACAACCAATTACTCTTAGTAAAATGAATATTTATACAAATGGTAGTATTTTACCAAACAGCAAGACTTTCAAGAATGTGGAGCCACAGTGCCACTAAATAAATGCAAGTGCTCTCAGGCAGAGTGCATATATCACACCTCTCACTAGTATTCAAATACAATTTCAGTGTTGGCTACAGGATGACATCACATCTAGTCACCCGACTCTGGTTTCCACACTACCCACTCACTAGCAATTGTGCAGGATTTGGCACAGATGTGTCACAATACACACACAGAACTTTAGCTAGGTTTATTACAGCATCTGGAAACAGTAAAACAATTTCAACACTTCCACCCTTCCTGCAGAAACTAAGAAGCTATACTCTGGCACCTCAAGGTAGCAATTCACTTGCCCCCCCCCCACCCCAGACATTGCATCACTGGCTGCATTCAGATCTGCGACATAAAATCTTTGCGAATGGGTGATTTTCTACTTATTCAGATACTCCAACACTAAAGCTCTTAGCTTATTTAACAGTAATAAGAATAATCCCAATGAACTAATAATTTTATGCACTTTTGTTTTATTTCAGTAATAAGACATCAGAATAACTACAAATAAAAGCTTTAAACTTACACATGAAAACATTAAAAAAATCACTTGGCAAGCATTTCATTTAACCACCCATTTTAAAACACATACCTAAAACTCATTTATAATCACTGATTCTAAACAATGCCAATCATTTTAATGCAAAGGCTCAAAGCTGTCAATTTTGAAGCAATCGTCACACAACCAACAGACTATCATAGAGTGTAGTTAGTAAACCATCATTGGCTCTTAGGTGTACCTCAATTATCTTAATTAAAATTAGAAGTTGTTTTCCCACCTATCAGTATGAAGCAAGATTCTAACCAATCACTAAGAGTATCAACTCCTTGTTCTTTGTTTTCAAGCCAAAAAAAGATATCATCATCATTTTAATACACGGACATAAGCCTGATCAAGTCATGGTTTAAAATATTCATTAATGATATAGTGCATGTTATGAAATAGCATAAAATAGTAACGCTCGCATAAAATTCGCAGACAATACACAAATTTAAGACCAAGTTAAAGGGGGCAAAATGTCTATATCCAAAAAATTGCTGCTCATGTTTAACTGAAACGTCTCTTGACTGTATGAACTAGGTTTTGTATGGCCATACTTATAATAAGGGGAGCATACAGCAACTGTACTATCTTTCCAAAGCTTTTAATTTAAGAAGACAGCTAATAGAAAGGTGATTGTGTAAGCCTGGATAAGTACTCACATTCAAATAGATTTGCCAGTACAATTCATGTTCGGCCAAGGGCCTCCCCTTTCTTTTATAATTAACTTCTAAATAACAAACTTAAAACAGTGGTCTGGGAATTCTATAATATGTTTTGCTAGAGCATTAGTCTATTTTTTTTCTTTTCAATGTCATTAATGTGTTCTTGTATTCTTTCTTTTAACTTCTGTTTGGTTTTACCTATATTACAAAAAATGAACAATGGATACATAATCCAGCATATACTACTCCAGCCGTTTCACAATTATAAATTCCTTTCACATTAAACTTCATGTTACTGATTTGAAACTTTTCTCCAACCATTATGAAAGAGCAAAAGGAACAATGGCCAGATTTGCTCATTCTAGTTTTCCTACTGATATTTCGTACAATCGTAGTTATATAATGTCATCCTTGAATAAGTTGAACATATTGATCCTTTTATGCCCAAGGTAGTCAACGAGTTGCCCTTGAATCAGTTGGTACAACTCATTTCCTTTTTCCCTACTCCTCAGTCTGCTACAGAGTGTGTCCTGCATACCTTGGATTTGCACAGACAGCTCGGGTACCATTTGAATAAAACTAGGACTTATTCGTAAATCTGATCAGTTTTTTTTTTGTTTCCTTTCATCACAGGTCTTTGGTTTTATCTGTTTCTAAGCAAACAATTTCCTCCTGGATATCCAAGACCATTTCCTTTTGTTATTCCTTTCATGGCAAATCTCGGTCTGCTACTATCAAAGCTCATTCCACAAGGGCTGTTTGTTGCCTCTTATGGTGCTTTCTTCAAGAGGTTGGACACCAGTTCCATCCTTGAAGCTGTTACTTGGTCTTCAGTGCATACTTTTACTATGCACTGTAAGCTGGATATGGTTTCTAAGGCCAGAACAGGTTTTGCTGAAACCATTGTATGGGGGTTTGTTGACAGCTCTTCATAGTACAGCTGTGTAAAAATCTTACCATTACAGTAGATGTCCTTCCATTCACTACTGCAGTATTTGTTCCCTCCCTCCAACCCCCTACTGCAGTATTTGTTCCCTCCCTCCAACCCCCTCTTGTTTATTCTGCATTTTTTTCATTCTGGATGTGCATCGACTCATTTGTCCTATAAAGACTTTTCTCTTCTGGGACAATTCAGTTCTAGTGTCCGTATATCCCTTTCATGTCCTACGTTCTGTACTGGGAGCATAAATGTGACCTATGGCTCAAACAAGATCTCTTTTAAGCTTATTTATACTGGCTGAGCAATGAACTGCCCAGGGCAGGACATCCCCTCTGTACAGGATACTGCAACAGTGAAGAGAAGGACATTTACTGTTACAGTAAGATTTTACACAACTACTTTTTCCATGTAATGAAAGTCTGCTTGATGTGCAGGTTCACATGGAGATATGGTTACCTTTTCCAGCACAAAGTTAAGATTCCATAGAGGAGCATTCTATTAACATGGATATCTCAGGTATAAAACTGCATTAATAAACTGTTTTACCAAAAAAACACCAAAAAGTGGAGGCTCCACTGGCAAACATGCTGAAAGGGCAGTAAGATGCACCTTGACAGAGGAGTAAGAGAAGCCAGAGGCTAGTAACTAACATTTGAGCACCACTACTACACAGTTCTTGACAGTGGCCTTGGTTACTGACTAGACATCAACTAGAACATCTTTTCCATTTCCCATGATTTTCTAGTAGCGCGTTTTTCTGCCTCCTTTACTACTTGTTCCCCAACCTCTGAAAACTGGTGCCTAACAAGAAATTAGAGTTCAATCATTCGGGCATTTAGTTGAAGATGTTCGAGACTGGGATACATCAAACTTCCCATGTCTTGTGGGAAAGCTTGTGGTAACTGCCCTTGGACAATTCCATAAGAAGGGAGAATGCATATTGCTCAAGTCAAAAGGAAGTCTCTTCAAAAATAATTGAAGAGTCCTTCTGAAGTTTCAGAATCACGTTAGGTATTGGTAAAAAGAGTGGAAATGCATAAAGAAATATTCCAGTCCATGGAAATACAAATGCATCCATTTCCCAAGGCATGTTTGCAAGGAGTCCTGCAGCAGAATTTGTACAGTTATCGGTTTTGAAAGAAGGCAAATGGTGGAACTTTCATTAGCTAGTATCTTCATGGTGGCCGCCACAGCGACCATGGTATCAACAAGAACTTCCTTGCTCCAGAACTGCCTGTCTGCAAGTGGTGCCATTATCCTATCTGGTCTCTCAGGAATGGGTTCTATGGTGTCTGGATCCTTCATCTCCTATTGAGATAGTATCAATGAGCTCGTCAGCAGGCGGAGTCAACCGGGAGGTAGAGGATCCAGTACCAAAAGCCTCCAGAACAGATTCTTCAGGCACCTCTCTGTTTTAAGGATTTCCAGGAGGTCACCAAGCAAGACATCTTCAGGAGGGGACCCTTAGCCCTCATCAAAAATTGTATCCTCGGTGATGGATTCCTCCAGAAAGTCAATGTGCTTCTTCTTGCACGTCCTCTTTTTGTAAATCTAATCAGTGGGATGCTCTGGGGAGGTGTCGGAGGAGGAAAGTGCAATTCTCCAAGAGGGAGAGCCTGGGACTTTTGTGCTGCGTATTCTAGTGGAAGAAGCTGGTGAGGCTCCGAGTGCTTAGCCGTCATGGAGGAAGACTTTGCATCAGAAGGGTAAGGTTTTGTCAGAACAGCCAGATATAGAATCCAAACTCAGCAGTTGAGGAATGAATGAAAAATGACATCACATTCAATTTTGCTGGTAGCTTCTGGCAAGAAAGTACAGCCAGTACCTGTTTGTGGATTACAGAAATCCTGGTTTGTGGAAGTTTGGCGATTTGTAGTTTTGTGTCCAAAGTGCTCCAACAAAGTCCGTCTGTAGGGGTTGAAGCTTGGACTTGGCTGTATTCACTGTAATGCCCAGTGTTGAGCAGAGTTGGAGCAAGGAGACCCTAGCTTGGAGAACAAGATTCCTGGTGGGGGGTGCTTAATGAGCCAGCCATCCAGATAAGGGAACACTAGGAACCCCTGCAGTCTGAGATGAACTGCAACCACTGCCATGCACTTAGTGAACACCCGGGGGCTGTGGTGAGACCAAAGGGCAGGGCTCTGAATTGGAAATGACTGGCACCCAGGCTGAAGTGAATAAATCTCCTGGAAAAGCCATCCATTTTTATGTGGTAATATGTATCCTGGACAGTGATCAAGCGTATCCAGTCACCCTTCCTTAGAAACAGGAGAATGGACTGTATCGTGACCATCTGGAATTTTGTTTGCTTCACAAATCTGTTCAAATGACTTGGTTCCAAAACTGGCTTGAGGGCCTCTTACTTTTTGGCACTAAAAAGAATTATAAGTTATGCACTCACCATAACAAGGCATCTGTATTGTCCATTTTTCATTCTTTGTCACTCATGGGTTTTGGATCCGACTCAACCTCATACAATAGACTTCAGATCCAACTCTTGAGCTCCTCCCTTTACCCATAATGCCCCATACCATCCCTGTTACCTCAAATCGAGTTTGCTGTTCTATTACAAATAAAATCAGATGAGGAATAGACAGTCAGACAAAAATAGCTAGGGCTCAAACCTGGAACTATAGGTTCCAAATATAGTCCAATAGGTCCATCCAGAAGAGGATGGAGGTTGGATGGGAAGGGAGTTGAGGAATAATGAAAATGGACAACACAGATGCCTAGTTACAGTGAGTACATAATTTATAAATCTATTGCTGTTCTTTTTATTCTTCCTCACTTATGGGACAGAGTCCACAGTTACGCTGAACTTCAGTGGCCCTCATGGAAGGATATCCCAGAGTACTGCCGAACCAAAGTTGGCTCTATTCCTAGATATGATATCCAATTAGTAATGTGAGACAAAAGTATGACCTTTGGACCATGAAACTGCTGCACAGATGTTATCAATAGAAGTCCTTGAACAAAAGGCCAATGCAGCAGCCATAGATCTAGCTGGGTGAGCTCGGAGAGGTTTTGGTAATGCCTTACCATTCTGAGTGTAAATCCATGAAACACAGTCTGCAATCCATTTAGCTAGGGTGACTTTAGAAATGAACAGGTCTACGTGATTTGGAAAGAAAGATGCAAAAAACTGGTCTGACTTCCTAAACTGTTTTTGACCCATGGAGGTAAAAACATAGTTGCCTGTGTACATCAAGAAGTGTGGCACATACTCTCCTTTATTTGCGAAATCTGGAAAGGAAACTGGCAAGAGAATGGTTTGGTTAATGTTATTTTCAGAAGCTACCTTTAGTAAAAACGAGGGACTGGTTCACAGAGAAACCCTACCTTTGTGGAAAATAATGTAGGGGTCTTTGATGAAACAGCCTGGAGATAAGAAATTGATTTTGCCGAAGTTATAGCTACTAAGGAGGTAGTCTTCCATGACAGACATTTTTGGTCAGATTTATTTGAAAGTTCGAAGAGTTTTTGTGTCAAACCTTTGAGTACAACGGTAAGATCAAGGCAGTGAGGGATCTTGCTAAGGAAAAGGATTTATTTCATTTCCTGTGTGGAAATTAGAAATTGCTGCCAATTGAATTTTTATTGCAGAGAAGCTAGCACCATCTTTGAAAAGAGTTGACAAAAAATGAATAGTCAAAATTGGAGCAGAAAAAGGATCAATGTTCTTATCGGATGCCCAAATAGAGAATCGTTTCCACTTGCTTCTATAAACATTTTTGGGAGAATCTTTTTGAGGAGCCAAATAATATCACAAACTAGGGAAGAAAGCCTGGACTGTCTAACTATTACTGGAAGTGCAGAAACCATGCGGTCATCTTGAGGACCTGAATGTTAGGGTGTTGAATCCCTGACAGGTGAGGGAGGAGATCCTGTGCAGGTTCCAGTATCCATGGAAGATAATGAAGATGAGACTGTAAAAAGGGGAACCATATCTGCAGAGGCCAAGCCAGAAGGAGACAATGGGGATTACTGAGCTCTTCAGCTCATTTGCTTTCTGCAAAAATCTTGGAATCAGAGGGAGAGGACAATAAGCAAAAAGGAGACCTTAAGGCCCAGTGTGAAGAAGAGCATCTCTCGGTGACTCCCCCTGAGGGAGGGTTAGAGCAAAATACTTGCTGCACTTCTTCTTGAGGGAATGACAAACGGGGTGCAGCAAGACCACTTGTGAGGCATCAGACTTCATCTGCTTTATTTGTCTGCAAGGAAGTCGGTGTTCCTGGCATGTGCGTCGCAATAAGAAAGCGGTCTAAAGAGATTGCTCATTCCCAAATCCTCATAGTCTCTCTGCAAAGGGGGTGAAATCAGGTTCTTCTTTGCTTGTTGATGTATCAGACTACAGGCATGTTATCAATGGTCCCCCAACGGTAGAGCATCTTGAAATGCCTGCAATGAAAAAAAAAAAAAAAAGAAGACTATTCTCATTTCCAGGACACCGATATACAACTTGGTCTCTTGAGGGGGGGGGACCACATGCCTCAGACAGTTCTTCCCGAGAAATGCCCCCCCAGCTGAGAAAAATCTGTGGTCACTGTGGTTACTGGTTTCGGTAAAACAAAGGATCTGCCCAAAAGAAGATCCTCTGTATCCACTAGTGAATGTGTTATTTGCAAAATAGGGATGGGTTTTACTGTGAAAGACAGGGGTTGATACAGAATGGACCACTGTACAGCTAGAGTCCAGTGAATAACCCACAAAAAGAAGTGTGCAAGAGGTAGTATAACGGCAGCCGACATTGACCCAAGTGCTTGAAGCACTAACCTTGTTAGAGGGGAGGAATATGCTAGGATAGCCTGAGCCTGCTTTCTGATAGAAGTAATGCTGTGGAGAAGCAAAGATACTACCTGTCTTGATGTATTTAGAACTGCCCCATGAACTCCAGGGACTGAACTGGTAAAAGTTTTGATTTGGCAAGATTTATCGTAATCCCCAAGGTGTCACAAAGCTGGAGCAAATAGTCCCTGGCATGTCAGAGTAGATGCTTGGAAGGAGCATTTAGAAGCCAGTCACCTAGGTAAGGAAACACCTGGAATCCTTTCAACTTCAAGTGAGCTGCATTTAGTTTTTATGCTGAATGCACAGATAAGAACATAGTGTACTGGGCAGAGTGCACTGTATGTAAAGGGTTCTAATCGAACGCTGAAAGAAAAAGAGCAATTGAGCATAACAATGATATACACAATAGGAAAGAAAGTAATGCGCTAGCTAAACGTGACAGAAACTGATGATACCAATCGTTAAGTTTTTGGTTCTGCATAAAGTTGGTACTAATACAAGAGAAGGTGATATAGCTAATGAAACAGAATATATTGAGTTAAAATGGATTCTTGACCCGAGGGCTACTGTATACCCAGGTCTGAATAATGCTGTGTCTTTAAAACCTGCTCTGAAGAGGAGAGGATTGCATCATTAATTGTACCATGTGATCCAACATCCATTAATTGTATGGCTGGTTATCTGTAGATAAAGTTTTAAGTGTCTTTTATTTTTTCATGGTCTGAAAAAGCGGGCAAGTCATGAAAGCACTCACCAGTTTGTTTTGTGCACATCTATAATTGTTATTAAAACTCACGGCAAGAAAGACTGATGTAATGGCATCGGCTGCCTTACTTTATACCACTGACGACCTGACGTCAGTCCTCAAGCGACAGCAACTGACGCAGAAATACTAAGTCTCTGGTATTTGGGCCGGCCAAGGGCTACCCTGGCAATGATAACCCAAATGTGATGACTGCAACAGTGAAACACGAAAAACATCTGTTTTTACTCAACTTCAGCCCTTTGGATGTCCGTTTTAGGAATATTATTGTGTTTGGGCTTAGTCTGGGTTCCTACTGAGCTTTTGTCATAACCTTAATCTGTTTGTTGGGCTTTTGGAAGGAACCATGGCTGAAGGTGTTGATATTGAGCTCGAGTATAACCCTATGGATACAATGAATGGCTCTGAGAAGAGTGGTCTTAAAACCACAAGGTACAGTGTTACTGGAATGTTGGAGACAGCATCCATCCCCAAGACAACTCACGATCCATTTATGGATATGTGTTTTAAAGTAGAGACTGTAGATAAGAGTACTGCTAACCAAACTTCAGGCAAGTGACTTTCATATGTCACTTACGTTTAAATGCCTGCAGTGGCAGCATTTTTACTTTGAAGCAGCTTTGAATCATAAAATTGTACCCAGAGTGTTCCGTGTTTTAAAAATGTCCTCATATGGTGACAGTTTTCCTGGGCTGCTAAAATGCTGGCAAGAATTAAATTTGCAGCTTAGTTTCAATTACATGCGTCTACTGAAGGAGTATTTTCATCCGGAGGAGGAATTGCTAGGGAAATCAAGGAAATGTTCGCTGAGCTGAGAGATACTCACAAAGGAGATTTTATATATATATATATATATATATATATATATATATATATATATATATATATATATATAGAGCTCATGGAAGAACTACTCTGTAATGTTTCACTCTATGAGCGGAGATTGCAGAGTGAAAAGCTTAAGAAACTGAAAAGGGATTCATTGGACTTTCAAAGGGGCTATGTTTTTTCATGACCCAGATTGAATATACATGTGGGCGATTCCAACAGCCTAAGCCAACCCACTAGAACAATGCCTGGTCAGGGAGGGAGTTTCCATTAGGAAATACATCACAGGAAAGACACTGACCCCATGAAGTGGGAACGAGGATGCATCAGCCTCTGGGAGTACTCTAGCAGCCATGGAGCTTGTTTCTGATGTTAGTTTCCCTGAGCAACATGTAATAAGCCAGTTGAGTACTGGAGAAGGTATTGTACTGCCTTCAACCAATATGTCGAGTAGTTTTATTCCAGAAAATCAACAGGCTCTGGTTGTTAAACCTAAAACTCGACCTGTGGTTAAATCTAATGAAGCTTTGAACAGTGCTTCTGCCCTCACCACATCTCAACCACTGAACCCTGTTTTTTAGAGAGAGCTCTACCTATACGACAGAAGAAACGGAAGGGGCGTTTGCAGAGCCAGCAACCCAGGCCCAGGACAGGGTTGGACAGTTCAGTGAAACGGGGGAAACCAGACAGAAGAGGATGGCAGCAGGTGATTTAGTTTTAATTTAACATCATTTGAACTCACTAAACAGCAGTTTGCTGTACTGAATAAAGGACTTTCCTTTATTTTAGCAGTTAAAAAAGACTTAACGGATGTCTTTCTGGACTTGAAGCTGTTTGCTAGAAATGTAATGTTAAATGTGATATTTCCAGACAAAGTTCAGTCACATAATACTTTTAAGAAACCAAGTGTTTTTACTCCTGAATTTAAACCAGCCTTAGAGGCTTTTTTGAATGTATGCGAGAATGACTTAAGGAATTGTTTAGCAAATAAGTGTAATGGTGCGACTTTTTATAATTTCACCTTTAAAGAAATGGAAGCTTTGCATGATTTAACTAAGGCAAGCCATTTAATGATTAGACCAGCTGACAGGGTGGAGGGATAGTGGTTCTAGACAAAAGTAGTTACATTGAAGCCATTTAATGATTAGAACAGCTGACAGGGTGGAGGGATAGTGGTTCTAGACAAAAGTAGTTACATTGAAAAGATGTCTAACATGTTAAATGATGAAGAGGTTTAAATGAAGTTGCAAATATTTCAAGTTACTGGAAACATTAACAGAGTTCATTTTTATTTCTATGATTTGCTGATGGCGAATCAGACTGATTACGGTTTATATACCTACTTCACAGTTGACCACCCAAGAATACCCATTATTTATGGATTACCGAAAATGCATAAAGACGCTGTCAACCCCCCTTTCTGACCTACAGTTTCTGGAAGAGGGTGACTGACTGAGCCCATCTCTATATATGTGGAAAAGCCCATCTCTATATATGTGGAAAAGCAACTTAGATTGGTTCTTGACACCATTACAACTGTGTTGAAGGACACCAAGCAATTCATTCAAGACCTACACCAATGGTCAATAAATGTGGACGATTTGAATGACGTTTTGCTTGTAACATTAAATGATAATTCACTTTTTACGGTCTTTCCAAATGATGTAGGAATAGACAGTATAAGGCTTTTTTTGACATCCGACAGCGTAACTCTAAGGTAGAGCTATTGTGTGCACTACTGGATATAATACTAAAGAATAATGTTTTCATCTACTTTCTGCAAAAACTGGGGGCTGCAATGGGCACGGCATGTGCCAACTCTTATGCCAATATTGTCTTGGCTTACTGGGAAAAGCAGTCAGTTTTTACAGATGTTAGATTTAGTTCACATGTGAAATTTTACATACGATTTGTGGACGATGTCTTTTTTTGTTTGGTAAGGACCAACCAATCTACTGCTGGAGATTATCTACAAAATAGAACTACCTTTCTTTAATTTACTCTGCTAAGTACATAGAATTTGACACTGTAGTTAAGAAGGATGAGCTAGGCAGCATCTGCACTAGTATGTATAGGAAACCTGTAGGAAGAACAACACATTACACAGCACTAGCATGCACCCCAGGAACATTCCAAGGAATGTGGTTAAAAACCAAGTGCTCAGAGTAATGAGACTGCACACAAATGAAACTAAGCTAGATACATTCCCCTACAGAGTTGTTAGAGCATAGTTACAAAATAGGAGTCATTGAAAGGGCTATTAGTGAGGTTAGATCTGCCACTGGGAATGAGATTAGACCCCATTTCTCTGACCCCCTGGACCAACGAGCTAAGGAGAAACATTTACCTGAAGGTAATGCAAGTAGGGTAACTCTAACGTATTCAAGTAAGATTAACGTCATTTGTGATGTGCTGAAAAAGAATTGTCCAATACTCATGACGGACCCAAGTGTAGGTAATGTGGTCGGACCCCATCCACGATTCTCCTTTACAAACAATAAAATTCTGAAGCAACATCTATGTTACAGACAGAACTATACAGACAGGGTACATTCTGTAAGGAGAGGTACGTATACATGCAGATCATGTAGTGCCTGTAAGCACGTGTGGACGGTTACTTCTGTTACACACACTAGAACTATTGAGTTTAGTTTTTATGCTGACTGCACAGATAAGTACATAGTGTATTGGGCACAGTGCACTGTAAATGAAGGGTTCTATATTGGGAAAACCAAATGAATGCTGAAAGAAAGAGTACTTGAGCATAATAATGATAAATGCAATAGGACAGAAAGTAATGCGCTAGCCAAAAGTGATGGAAACAGATGATACTCATCGTTAAGTTTTTGGTTCTGCATAAAGTTGGTACTAATACAAGATGAGGTGATATTACTAATGAAACAGAATATATTGAGTTAAGATGGATTCTTGACCTGAGGGCTACTGTATACCCAGGTCTGAATAATGCTTTGTCTTTAAAACCTGCTCTGAAGAGGAGAGGATTGCATCATTAATTGCACCATGTGATCTGACATCCCTCAACTGTATGGCTGGTTATCTGTATATAAGGTTTTTAAGCGTCTTTTATTTTTTCATGGTCTGAAAAAGCGGGTAAGCCGCGAAAGCACTCGCCAGTTTGTTTTGTGTACATCTATTACTGTTATTAAAACAGTTTTTACTCAACTTCAGCCTTTTGGACAACCGTTTTTTGGAATATTACTGTGTTTGGGCTTAGTCGGGTTTTCCTACTGAGCTTTTGTTATTAACTTTGCCTTCTTCACAAACAGGTTCAATTTGCTTAAATCGAAAAAGGGTCTGAGGTCTCCTGTTTTCTTTGGCACTAAAAAGAAGCGTGAACAAATTCCAAATCATATCTGGTTGGGAGGGACCCTCTGGTTGGCTCTTTTTTTCTAGCAGCTTTTATATTTATTTCTTCAGCTGCAGCCTTCCTCTGACTGGGTGGAACGTCAGTAACTTTCTTCCTTTGATGACGAAGGGAAAATGGTATGTAATAGCTTCTGGATATTTTTCTTAGAGCCAACTGATCTCTTGTAATGTATGCCCAGGTGTTTAAGTGCAAAGAGAACTGACCCCTGACTGCCTCCAGAGCTGGACAGTTGGGCAACACTTCAGGAGCAGTAACAGAGCCTGTCTGGAAAAGAATCTCTAAAGCCCTGGTTCTGCAGACCCCCTCTGCCTCTAGGGCGGCATCTACAATTAAAAAGTTCCCTGTCTGCACCTGGAGGAATCTTCCAAAAACAAATTCTGGAAAAGGTCCAAGAGGCTTAACAGAAACACATTTTCTTACCATGTCTCTGGTTCCTAGAGAAAGTCCGCTGAAGTGTCGAAAAAACTTGATTCCTTCAGCAGACAGGGTCTTCCTTTCTTGTTCACTGCTAATAAGCATATCTTTCACTGATGGTCCAATCACCACCACTGCATCAACCAGGACTCCTTTGCTCCAGTGGGATCTGTCTGTGGGTGGGGACAAAAATCTGTCAAGCTGCTTGGGAATATGCCCAACAGTATCCTGCTCCACTCATGCTCAGCAGGAAATCAATAAGTTCACCCTTTGGGGTATTTACTCAAGACAAAGATGGGCCAAAACCAAAAGCCTCCAAGAGCACAGACTCTTTGGGAGAAGGGTAACTACCTTTCTGGTTTAGATCTCTAGAATATGTCTGAAGAAGCTTTCCAGTGAGTCAGCACGTGCAAGCAACAGTGCAATTTTGAGTGAGCAGCCAGAGTGACAGCATGCAAGTATGCAATGTTCCTGCCATCCTGTTGTATTTGTATACAATAAACTACTTAAAAGAAAAAGAAGTTATGTACTCAACATAATGTTCCATCTGAGTAGGTAACTTCATTTGTCAGCAACCTGTGGGTATCTGATCCGACCTGGCTCTGAGCTGGCAGCTTTCAAAGCTAGAGATCCAAGATCCAAGCTCCTCCCCCTTACCCATAATACCCTGGGACCTCCTTCCAATCCTCAGATCGCGTTTGCCCATTTATATAACCTCACAACCACAAAACAACAAACTGAAAAACCCTAACCTAAGGATCAACAAAGAACTTGATAAACCATCCTAGGGTCCAGGTAATCAAAGAGGGAGGGTCGGTTGCTGAGAAATGAAGTTACCTACTCAGATGGATCGTTATGGTGAGTACATATCTGAAGTAGTTAACTTCATTTATCAACCTGTGGGACAGAGTCCCCAGCTACCAAAAACTTCGAAGGTCCTCAAGGAAGGATATTCCGGAGCTCCGCAGAGCCAAAAGCCGCCCTTCCTCTGGACACATCCAATTTATAGTGAGAGATAAAGGTATAAGAGGATGCCCAAGTAGCCGCAGAACAAATGTCATCCAAGGGAACTCTAGACCAGAATGCAGCAGATGTAGCCATAGAGCAAGTAGAATGAGCATGAACCCCTATAGGCTCTGGTAGGCCAGATAGTTAGTATGCGAGCAGAATACAATGAGAAATCCATCTGGCCAGAGTCACCTTCGAAACTGGCTTACCCAAGAAGGGTTTTGCAAAGGAAACAAAGAGCTGATCAGACTTGCAGAAGGCAGCTGTTCTGTGTAAATAAAAGCGCAACTATCTATGAACATCTAACAAATGAAGTTTGTACTCCCCTTTGTTTTGATAGTTAGGGAAAAAAACTGAGAGATTAATGGACTGATTGATGTTTGTCTCGGAGGCCACTTAGTCCTGAGAGAGACTCTGTCCTTATGGAATACAAGATAAGGGGGCTTAACACAGAGGGCCTGAAGCTCAGACAGCCTCCTAGCTGAGGTAATAGCTACCAAAAAGGCACTGTTCCAAGACAAGAATTTCAAATTAACAGAAGCTGCAGGTTCAAAAGGTGGTCCAGTCAGAGCCTGAAGGACCAAAGTTAGATCACATGGAGGGGCAGAGCTCCTAATAGGAGGTCTCAAGAGAAATGTACCTTTCAGAAAGGTCTTCCAAATCTTGGTGGAAGCGAGGGGATTGAGATAGTCTCCAATGTGAAAATGGGAGATGGCAGCCATTTGAACCTTTACAGTAGAAGAACTGGCCCCTTTCTGAAAAATATGAGATAAAAAAAAAATCGAGCACTGCTGGGATGGGAGCAGTGAAAGGGTCTAAATTCCCATGAGACGCCCAAATGGAAAACCGCTTCCATTTACTATTGTAAACCTTCCTGGTAGAAGGCTTAGATCTAACTGCGGACGAGATACCGGGAGTCCTAGCAACTAATGGACCTGGATCAGCCAAGCTGAGAGCTTGAGATGGGGGTTCCAATCCCGAAAGATGAGATATCAGATCCGGGATGGGATCCAAGATCCAAACAGTAGCTATAAGATGAGACTGTAGACACAGGAACCAGGCTTGACGAGGCCAGAATGGGGCTATGAGGATAATCTTGTTCCCCAACCGACGAGCTTTCTGTAAGAATTTTGTCATCAACGGAAGAGGAGGATAAGCATAAAGTAGCCAAGGTGGCCAAGCATGGACTAGAGCATCTCTGGGGGCTTCCCCGGAGGGGGGATTAAAGTGAAAACCTTGCTGCACTTCATGTTAGAAGGCGACGCGAAGAGATCGCAGCAAGGCTGACCCTACTTGCGTAAGATTTGTTTCACTACTAAAGGATTCAGAGACCACTTGTAGGGTGAGAAGATAGTTCGACTCAGTTTGTCCGCTAGGATGTTGGACCGACCCGGAATGTGCGTTGCTAACAGAAAACGGTTGGTGGATATCGCCCAATCCCAAACTCTCATGGTCTCTCGGCAAAGAGGGTAAGACCTGATTCCCCCCTGTTTGTTGATATACCAGACCACTGACACGTTGTCTGACTGAATTGCAATAGTCCCTGGAAGGAGAAAGGCGTGAAAGGCTCGCAATGCTAGAATGACCGCCCTCATCTCCAGTACATTTATATGTAGAACGGTCTCTGTCTGAGTCCACGTACCTTGGACAGTTCTGCCCGCATAATGCCCCCCCCCCAACCCAAGGCGGGAAGCATCCGTGGTCACCGTGGCTTGGGGTTGCGGCATAACAAACGGTCGTCCTTCCCGAAGCTCTTGAAATTGGGGCCACCACATGAGGGAATTTCTGCAAGCTCTGCTGATAGGAATCGGCAAGTCCAATGGGTGGTGAAGGATGGACCACTGAACCTGCAAAGTCCACTGGAGAACCCTCATGTGCAAGCGAGCTAAGGGAGTGAGATTGATTGCTGCTGCCATGGACCCTAAAGCTCTCAGGACTAACTCCGCTGATGGGGCAGGGGACTGAAGAAGGGCTAGAACGTGTAGGGTCAAACTGCGAAGTCTGTCTGATGTCAAGAAGGCCTTGGTCTGAAGCGTGTCTATTCTAGCCCCTATGAACACCAAGATTTGAACTGGTTGAAGAGATGACTTAATCCCTGGCTAAGCAGAGTAGATGCCTGGTGAGGGCGGTAAGGAGCCAGTCGTCTAGGTAAGGAAAAACTTGTATTCCCTGAAGTCTCAGGTGGGCTGCTGCAACTGCCATGACCTTAGTGAACACCTTGGGGGCTGTGGTGACGCCGAAGGGTAGGACCCTGAACTGGTAATGACTGGCCCCTAGTCAAAAGCTGAGGAACCTCCTGGATCGCCTGTCCATGAGAATATGATAGTACACATCCTTGAGGTCTATAGAGCACATCCAGTCCTTCTCCTGCAAAATGGGCAGGATGGATTGAAGCGTGACCATCAGGAATTTCTCCTTGGCAATGAAGAGGATCATGGTTGAAAAGTCGAGAATTGTCCTCAAGTCCCTCGTCTTTTTTGGCACCAAAAAGAACCTGGAGTAATTACCTAATCTGGACTGGCCTTGGGGGGACGTGCTGGATGGCTCTTTTCTAGCACCTTTTTTATCTCTAAAGCTGCAGCCTCCCTCTGACTGGGTGGTACATCGGGGAGGTGCCCCGACTGAGGAGGTTGGTTTATAAAAGAGTAACCTCTGGATATTATTCGAAGCACACAGTGATCTGTTGAGATGGACTCCCACTGAGCCAGGTGCTTTGAAAAACGCCACCCCCCACGACTGCCTCCAGAGAGGAGCAGTAGGGCAACCCCTCATGGCTGCTGCGTGGGTCGGTAAGAAAAAGGTTCCAGAGACCCAAAATTTTTTGGCCCCCCCTCTGCTCTGGGCCGGCGTCCACCTTGTCCCCCTCTGCCTCTGAAGGACAAAGTGTCCGGAGCGTAACAGGACTGCTGAGACTTTTGGAACCACATCTTCTTTTGTCCTCTATGGCTCCTGGAAAAGGACCTTTGAGGAGCCGAGAAGCGGATTCCGACGGCAGACAGAGTCTTCCAGTCTTTCTCTCTCTGAACGAATGTGTCACGGACGGTCTTCCCGAACAGGGTAGAACGGAAGGGTGTGTTCGCGAAGGACGCCTTGAAAGGTTCCGAAAACTCACAAAGCCAGAGCCAGGCGTGAAAACTTAAGGTGATGCCGGACCTGCTGACAAGAGCGGCTCCTTCCGCGGCATGGGAAAGTAGCCGCATAGACGTGTTTGATACAGATTTCAGAGTGGCCATGCGAGCCAAGAAGGTCCGTTTGTCCTCGGCCGATATGGACTCAGGGGGAGACTCAGCATATTCTTTCACCAGATCCCGCTGAAGTCTAATTACATGGGCCAAATAATTCAGCGCCCTTATGGAAAAGGTAGCTGAAGCAAACATCCGCTTCCTGATACGATCTATCGTCCGAGACTCCTTATCAGGGGGATGGACCGAGTAACTATCCTGAGCAAGTTCCTTCTTGGAGGCTGCCGCCACCACCATGGAATCTACCGGGGAACCCTTACTCCAAGCCGTCCTAGCCACAGGGGGACTAAGCCGTCCTAGCCACAGGGGGACTAAGAATCCTATCTGGCCTCCGGGGGAATGGCTCTACAGTGTCCTGTTCCTTCCACGCCCTGGTAGTGATGAGGTCAACCAGAGGGGACACCCAAGAGGTAGATGGGCCTGCGTTGAACGCCTCCAGGAATACAGACTTGTCCAAGGAAGGTTTATGGGCTGACCACCCTCCTTTTTGGCGAAGCATATCCATAATGTCTCCAAAAGAGATGTCTTCGGGGGGGGGGGGACCTGGGGGAACCTTCCCCTTCCTCCAAATCGGTGTCCTCCGGGAGGGACTCAGGGAAGTCCAAGTGCCTCCTCTTACACTTACGTTTGTGAGGGACCTCCTCGGTGGGGCTGTCAGAGGAGGGTTCACCAACAGGGTCATGTTCCGTCAGTGGAACGGGCTGGGGCATCAACGCAGGCTGTCCCTGGGACTGGACGATGGAAAATAAGCCCAGCTGCAAGGGAGTGGGGGTGGATCCCGAAGAAAGAGTAGGGGGTCTCGAACCTCTTAAGAGAACCCTCTCCACTACGTCGAAAGCAGAGGGTGAACAAATCTCTCTGGGCTCCGTGGTTAACACCCTCGGATCTGGCGCGGGGATCGGCTTCGGAGCCGAAGAGCTCGGACCCGAGAGGGAAGTATGCTCTGACCGAAACGGAGCCAAAGACACACTGGTCCCCTCGGATCCAACACACGGCTCTCAGCCCCAAGAGCTCAGATCCAAAAAGGCATTAGACAAAAAGTCAAGGGCATGCCCGGTGTCGAGGTAGTGATAACCATCGGCGCCGAC